>NW_007005841.1:0-518 GCF_000164805.1 Carlito syrichta
CTACCTCACCAGTCTGATAAGCAGCCAGCTAAACTTGCCAGGCACCTAGCTAGCATGCTGACTAACAAGCTGACATCTAGCTCACTTAACTATATAGCCATCTAGTTAGCCAGCTGGCTTAACTAGCTAGCCACCTAGTTAGCCAGCTGACTAGTCAACTCACTTAACTCACTGTATTAAATAACTAGCCAGCTGGCAAGCCAGCTGACTTAGTTACCTTGGTACTTTCCTGGCCAGGTGGCTGGCTGGTTGATTTAACTGCCTGACTTTAACAAGCTCTCCAGGTGGCTAGGCAACTGATGTAACTAGCGAGCTACCTAGCTAGACAGTTGATTAGACAATTGAATTAACTAGCTGATTAACCAGCTAGCCAGCTGGCTAGCCAACTGACTCAACTAGCTGAAATAACTAGATAGCCAGCAGACTAGCCAACTGACTAAAGTAGCTCACTGCCTAGTTAGCCAGAAGGATAGCCAGTTGACTTAACTAGCTGCCTTAAATAGCTGGCCTGCTTGCTA
>NW_007005842.1:0-394 GCF_000164805.1 Carlito syrichta
CTGGCACAGAAGAGATCCTCACATAATAAAATATGAATTTCATCCTTTATTTTCTTTCCTTCCAGCATTTCAGTAATGTTCTCTGCCTAAACTATTTATCTTGGTCTTATACTAATAATCATGAATCCCAAGGTATCCCTGTTTCAAAATTGATTAGTTAGGAGTACAATAGGGATTTTTTAAGACATGAACACAATCTCTGCACTGAAAATTAACTCCTTCCACCAGAGGGGGATCCCTAGGTAGACCATGGGTCTCTCTGCCAGCTGTGATATCCTAATGTACAAATTGTGCCTTTTTAGGAGTGTGTGTGTGTGTGTGTGTATGCGTGCGCGCACACACACGCGTGCGCGCACTGTAAAAAGAATGCATTGATCTGCTTTCCTCAATGAAG
>NW_007005843.1:0-582 GCF_000164805.1 Carlito syrichta
CACGGGGAGAGGTTGCTGTCAGTCATACACTGTGCAGTCTCAGGCTGGGCAGAGGCTGTTGTTTCTCATCTTAGGCTGGTAGAGCCTCAGCACATTCAATGAGCTATTCGGTAGAGCCCAAGCTTCCTATCATTTCTACTCCAAGTATCTCACGTATTGAGAGCTTTCTGGTATGCAGGCTGCAATCCCTTGAAGTCCCCATCTGCCTTGAATTGAGGTGGCAGAACTGTGAGAAGGGCACATGCCTGGCTCAGCTCCCTTGCCCCACCCTGGCTGTGGTATATTGATTCAGTGGCAGGCAGGAAGGTCGTCTGGCAGAGTGGGCCACGTGCGTGCTGAGTCACAGGGCGAGGCAAGCAGACACCTTGGGAGAGTTTTCACTCTCCCTGAAAGTACCTCTGGGTCCCTGAGAGTGGACCTTACATAGCAAATGTCAAACATCATGATAGGTCAAAAGAGATTGTAAAAGAAAGAAAAAAACTTTCTACTCCAGTACCTTTAATGATGATGTCATTTCCATATTTTTTTTTACAAGGATCTCTACATTTTTATTTTGTGCAGGGCCCTGAAAATTATGTAGAC
>NW_007005844.1:0-390 GCF_000164805.1 Carlito syrichta
AGGTAGCTAGCTAGATAAATCAGCTTGCTAGCCAGCAGGATAGTTGTTCAAGTCAGCTAGTTAAGTCAGCTGACTAGACTGCTGGCTATGTAGATAGCTAGCAAGTTAAGTGAGGTGGCTATCCAGCTTTTTAGCTTAAATCAGCTAGGTAAGTCAGCTGGCTAGCCAGCTGGCTAGGTAGGTAGACAGCTAGTTAAGTCAGCTGGCTAGCCAGATGACTAGCTGGTTAAGTCAGCTAGTTAAGACATCTGGCAACCAGTTGGCTAGCAAGTTAAGTCAGCTTTTT
Source organism: Carlito syrichta (assembly GCF_000164805.1). NCBI lineage: Eukaryota > Metazoa > Chordata > Mammalia > Primates > Tarsiidae > Carlito > Carlito syrichta. The sequence continues at coordinate 287 of NW_007005844.1, forward strand.
AAGTCAGCTGGCAACAGGCAGGCTAGCTAGTTAAGTCAGCACACTGTCAGTTGGCAATCCAGTTGGTTAGCTAGCTAAAAAGCTAGTAATGTCAGATGGCTAGC
>NW_007005845.1:0-1494 GCF_000164805.1 Carlito syrichta
TCTCCAGCTGTTTAGCTAGGTAGCTGGGCAGTTAGGTCAGCCTCATAGCCAGCTGGCTAGCTACTTAAGTCACCTAGTTAAGTCAGATGGTATGCAGCTAGGTAGCTAGGCAGCTTGTTAAGGATGTCAGCTGGCTAGTCACCTGATTAACTAATTAAGTCATCTAGTTAAGTCATCTGGCTAGCCAGCTGACTAGCTATATAACAAGCTAGTTAACTCAGCTGTCTGGCAAGCAGGCCAACAATTTAAGTCAGCTATTGTCAGCTCACTAACAAGCTGGCTAGCTTGGTAGCAAGCTTGTTAAGTCAGTTGTATAGCCAGCTTGTTAGCTAATTAAGTCAGCTACTTAAGTCTGCTGACTAGCCTGCTAGCTAGCTAGGTAGAGAGTTAGTTAAGTTAGCTGGGTAGCCATCTGGTAACTAGTTAAGTCTGCTAGTTGTACCAGCTGGCTAGCTGGTTAAGTCAACAAGTTAAGTCAGCTGGCTATCCAGCTGTATAGCTAGGTACCAAGCTAGTTAATTAGCTGGCTAGCCAGCTGGCTAGATGTTTAAGTCAGCTAGTTAATTCATCTGACTTCCCAGCTGGCTAGCTAGATAACTAACTAGTTAAGTTAGTCAGCTGACTAGCCAGTTAAGTCACCTAGTTAAGTCAGCTCACTAGCCAGCTGATTAGCTAGCTAGGTAGTTAATTCAGCAGGCAAGCCAGTGGTATGTGTCGGTAGGAAGCTGGTTAAGTCAGCTAGCTAGCCACCTGGCTAGCTGGAGATGTCACCTAGTTAAGTCAGCTGGCTGGCCAGCTGGCTAACTAGTTATGTCAAATAGTTGAGTCAGCTGGCTAACCACCTGGTTAGCTGGATATGTCAGTTAGTTAATTCAAGTGGCAAGCCAACTGGTTTCCTAGGTATCTCGATAGTTAAGTCAGCTGACTAGCCAACTGGCTAGCAGGTTAAATCAGCTAGTTAAATCAACTGGGTAGCCACCTGGCTAGGTAGGTAGCTAGGTAATTAAGTCATCTGGCTAGCCGGCTGGCCAGCTAGTAAAATCAGCGAGTTAAATGAGCTGGGTTGCCAGCTGGCTAACTTGGTGGCTAGTTTGTTAAGCCAGCTGGCTAGCCAGTAGGCTCTCTTGTTAAGTCAGATAGTTAAGTTAGCTGGTTAGCAGGCTGGCTAGCTAGGTGGCTTGCAAGTTAAGATTACTGGTAATCTGTCTGGTCTGATAGGTGGCCAGATAATTAATACGGCTGGCTAGCCAGCTGACCAGCAGGGTGACTGGCTAGTTAAGCTGACTTTCTATCCCACTGTCCAGCCAGACGTCTTGCTATTTAACCAGCTGGCTAGCCAGCTGGCCAGCCCACTAGCTAGTTAGATGGCTGCCTAGCCAACTAGCCAGCCAGGTAGCCAGCTAGTTAAGCGAGCTTGCTAGCCATCTAGCCAAGCAGGTAGCAGGCCAATTAAGTCAGCTGGCTAGCCACCTGCCTAGCTGGTTAAGTCAGCTA
>NW_007005846.1:0-388 GCF_000164805.1 Carlito syrichta
AGGTGGGCCAGTCACTGGGTAAACTGTTATAGGAAACTACAGTCACTGGGGCTTCAAACACAAAGGAGGGTCTGTCACTGGTGAACCCATAACAAAGTAAGACCAATCACTGTGGCATCCATCACAGAAGAGGGCCAGTCACTGGGGTGCCCATTATGGAGTTGGTCCAGGCACTGGGGCAACTATCGCAGATGAGATTCAGTCACTGGTACACCCATCATAGAGAGCAGTCAGTCACTGGGGCACCCAGTATCGAGGAGAGCCAGACAATAGGGTATCCACTATGGATGAGGGCTAGTCACCTGGGCACAAATTAAAGAGAACACCCAGTGACAAAGGGAAATATCACAGAAGTGGGCCAATTACTGAGGCATCCCACACAGAAGAG
>NW_007005847.1:0-396 GCF_000164805.1 Carlito syrichta
AGAGATTAATGGAATAAATGCAGTAGAAAGGAAAGGAATGGAATGGAATGGAATGGAGTCGAGAGGAATAGATGGAATGACATGGAATGGCATGGAATGGAATGGAAGGGAACTGAAAAGAATAGAGAGGAATGGAATGGAGAGGATAGAATGGAATGGATCAGAGAGGATTGGAAATGACAGAAATGGAATAGAGAGGAATGGAAAGGAATTGAGTGGAATGGAATGGAGTGGAATGGAGAGAAATGGAATGGAATGGAGAAGAATGGAGTGGATTGGAAAGGAGTGGAATGGAACGGAGAAGAAATAGAATGGAATCGAGAGGACAGGAATGGAGAGGAATTGAGTGGAATGTAATGGACAGGAATGGAATGGAGTGGTGTAGTATGGATTGGA
>NW_007005848.1:0-743 GCF_000164805.1 Carlito syrichta
GCGCGCTACCACGCCTGGCTGATTTTTTGATTTATTGTAGCGATGAGGTCTCGTTGCCCAGGCGGGTCTCGACCCCGCGGGCTCAGGCAATCCACTCACCTCAGCCTCCCAAAGGCGCGGGATTACAGGCTGAGCCACCAAGCCCGGCTCCTTATTCATTTTCATCTGCACATCCTTGGTGAGTTATCTCTGCTGGTGACGTTTTCCTGATTTTCTCTTTAATGCCTGCCTTTTTTTCCATTCTTCTGTATTATTTTTCTCTGTAAATCATTTCTGAATCACTCTGCTTTGTGCTAGTTATGTTCCTAGACGCTTTAGTGTTTAAAACAATGTATTCTGTGCCTACCGATTTCTGCACATTGTGAAGAATTGGTACAGCATTAAAAACAAGAGCAAGAATTACCAGATATTAGCAAACCCCCCCCAAAAAAAAAACACACACAAAATTGTTCAGTTACTTAAAAAATGGCAAAAAAAAATCATTTAATTGAAAACCATAAGTCAAACGCAAATAGACAGCATGCACCAATGTGATTTTTTCACACCCTTTAATATTTGTTTCCTCTTCTAAAAACTTTAGTGCTGTATCAGACCCTAGAAATCCACTGAGTTAAACTATATGAAAAACAATACACACATTAATATTCATTCTGTATTACAATATATTGACATTATGGTATACACTTTCGAGAATGTAGACTGTATAGGCAGGTATTTTGTCTAGCTTCCTACTGCATAAATAA
>NW_007005849.1:0-446 GCF_000164805.1 Carlito syrichta
CGGTGGCTCAGCCTATAATCTCAGCGCTTTGAGAGGCCGAGGTGAGTGGATTGCCTGAACTCACGGGTTCGAGACCAGCCCGGGCAACTTGGCGAGACCTCATCTCTACAATAAAAATTCAAAAATAAACTGGGCGTACCTGTAGTTCTGGCTAGTAGGAAGGCTGAGGTGAAAGGATCACCAGAGGCCAGTAGGTCACCTCTGGGGTGGCTACGAGCATTCCATGGCACTCCAGCCTGGGTAAGAGTGAGACTCCAACTCACTCTTTTTTTAAATTTTAAAAAAATTTAAAAAAATAGAAAGTTAAGGAACAAATTGTTTGACCTTGAATAGATACAAAGAATAGTCTGAGTTACATTTCATCATAGAGTTCAGACATTGTTATTCATTGGTACCTTTTATCTCACTTCTCTTTTTTAAAAATCAGCAAATAATTTGTGAAGTCA
>NW_007005850.1:0-565 GCF_000164805.1 Carlito syrichta
AACCTCAATTCATTTGCAAAAGTAGTGGTGGACAATTGTATTGCTCTAGAATTCTTGTTGACTTATCATGGTGGCATTTGTGCCACTGTTAATACTTTGTATTGTACTTAGACCAATGAAATAGGCAAGATGAAATAGGCTAGACATTATCGTATGGAAAAAAGCTATTTGTCTGTTTAAGTTTGATCTTTATAACCCATGAAATTCATTGGGATTTGTTTTTGCTTTTTGTTTCTGTGTGTGTGTGTGTGTGTGTGTGTGTGTGTGTGTGTGTGTGTGTTTGTCTGGGTTTTGCAAATGGGGTTCAAAGCACCCTAAGAAAACTATTAATTATTCTTGGTTCTGTCATAGTGTTTATGACACTGGTCTGCAATATTCTATCCATTGAATTACACACTTTTATGTTGATACTCTCATCAGATACTCACAATGAAGATTCAACAACAACAACAAAAGGTCAAACAATTTAGTGAGAGACTAAATGTATAAATGGTCAATGGTCAGACTTCATTACAAATTGGAATTCTGACCCACAACATGCAGCAATAAATACAAGAAACCAATT
>NW_007005851.1:0-457 GCF_000164805.1 Carlito syrichta
ATGTAAGCATTTAAGAAGATAACCAAATACCTTTTTTCCCTCAGATCTATTCAGATAATATCTTGTATTAATGGGTGTTATAATGTGAACTATATCTTGCATTTCTGAAATAAATTGTACTTGATGGTGATGTGCTATTTTCTTCCGGTGGTTTGGATACTGTTGACTCACATTTTATTTAGTTCATTTGTTCTGATATCCATAAGTGACACTGGTCAGTAGTTTTCATTTTTGTACTTTTAAATATAATTATTAATATTCTACTTTAAATAAATTATGCATATTTATTATGCATAATTATTCTACTTTAAATATATTATGCATAATGCAGCATTAGTAGTCTCTAGTCCTTGAAGGTTTGGTAAAAAACTTCCTGTGAAACTGTCTTGACCCAGTGATTTTGGTGGGGTACTTCCTTGATAACTTTATTTTGTTTAAAGAAATTGTTCTATTAAAG
>NW_007005852.1:0-383 GCF_000164805.1 Carlito syrichta
AGAATGGAGAAAATAGCTTAAGCAATAGCAGATGGTTGGAAAGTCCATAGTGTGTCCAGTGCCTCAGTTCATTTGTGTTGCTTGAGGCTGGGGAATTTACAACGAAAAGAGGTTTAATTAGCTAATGGTTGTGCAGACTGTACAAAAAGCCTGGCACCAGCATCTGCTTCTGGCGAGAACCTCAGGCTGCTTCCGCTCAGGACAGAAGGTGAAGAGAAACTGGCGTGTGCAGAGATCACATACAAGAGAAGAGGTGAGGGAGGAGAGGAAGGTGCCAGACTCTTTTTAACAACCAGCTCCTGTGCGACCCGATGGAGCGAGAACTTACTCATCCCTCATCCTCCAGCAAGGGCATTAATCTATTCATGTGGGACGCACTGCCA
>NW_007005853.1:0-476 GCF_000164805.1 Carlito syrichta
AGCCCTGCGAGCAGAAGGCCGCCAAGCTCAAGGAGAAGTACGAGAAGGATATTGCTGCCTGCCGTGCCGGGGGCAAAAGCGAGGCAGGAAAGAAGGGCCCGGGCAGGCCTACAGGCTCAAAGAAGAAGAGCGAACCAGAAGATGAGGAGGAGGAGGAGGAGGAGGAGGAAGAGGTTGAAGATGAGGAGGAAGAGGACGAAGATGAAGAATAAATGGCTCTCCTTTAATGATGTGTGTGGAGTATGCGTGTGTGCTCAGGCAATTGTTTTGCTAAGAATGTGAATTCAAGTGCAGCTCAATATTAACTTCGGTATAAAAACTGTACAGATTTTTGTATAGCTGATAAGAGTCTTTGTAGAGGAAATACTTTAAAAAATACAGGTTGCAGTTTTTGAGGGGCTACTGCATACAGTTATACTTTAAAGCTTCTGATGTTGAATGTTCCTAAATATTTAATGGTTTCTTTAATTTCTTGA
>NW_007005854.1:0-7680 GCF_000164805.1 Carlito syrichta
CACTCAGTATATAGACTCTAAGTCCATCCAAGCTGCTGTGAAGTTCATAATTCTGCCCTTCTTATGACTGCATAATATTCCATCATGCATCTGTAAGACTTTTTTTCAAATGCAGAATTCCAATAGTACACAAAAGTAGACAGTGTCATATAATATGACACCCCCATATTCATTGGCCAGCTTCAACAATTATCACCTTGTGGCTGATTTTTTTATAATACAATCCTTTTCCCTTACCTATAATATTTACATAAATAATGTTTGCTCATGAGAGACTAGAGGCTGAAATTCCCAAGATGGAAAGCTGGATACTTAGGACAGCATACTCTATTATTGGTCTTTTAATTCTATTCTGATTTTTTTCTTTTAGTTGTAGATACAAGTTCTCACTATGTTACCCAGGCTGGTCTCCAACTCCTGGGCTCAAGAAATCCTCCTGCCCTGGCCTCTTGTAGTGCTGGGATTGCAGGAGTGAGCCACGGCACCTGGTCTATTATGACCTTTTCTTGATTGGATGAGTCCCAACCACATTAGAAAGGACAATCTGCTTTACTTAGTCTACCTGTTAATCTCATCCAGAAGCACAATCTACAACACACCCAGAATAATGTTTGACCAAGTGTCTTGACATCCTATGGCCCAGTCATAGTGACATATAAAATTAACAATCATTGCACATCTTTTGTCATACTTGAGAATTTCATATTTTTTCTCACCATCTGTAGCTTGTCTTTTGAATATAATAATAGTATTTTGTGCTCAACAAAAATTTTTAATTTTTACACAGTTGAATTTATTAATAATTTCCTTAAAGGTTTGTGTTGATGTGATAACAAAGAACACTTTGCCCAAATCCATGGTATGAAATATTTTTCTTATGTTCCCTACTTTGTTTTCTAGTTTTTCAATTTGCAATTAGTTCTATAATCCATTTTGAGTTAGCTTTTATGCAAGTATTGAGGTTTAAGTGGATTTTTTCTTCTATTTTTGTTTAGTTGTTTCTGCACAGTTTGTAAATAAGATAATGCTTTCTCCACTGAATTACTTTTGGAACTTACTCTGTCAATTGCAGGAATGAGACTGGTGAAGAACTGTCCTGGTCATTGAGCAGAAGCACAGGATCTGAACTAGGGAGGTTCATATTGAAAAGAAAAGGAAGGCACATCTTTTTCAGAGGAAACCCCCAAGCACAAGTGCCGTGCTTTCTATCCCATGCTGTGGTATGCTCAACTTTGCTCTCACTGCCTCTCCTGGTGTGCAAGCTTGGGTGTGCATAGACACTGAGGCTGAGTTGTGTCACTGGGCACATTTGATCACTGGCACCAAATATCTGGCATCACATCCCAGAGTATCAAACACACAAAGAAACAGGGCAACATGACATAGAATGAAGAGCCCAACAGTTCAGTTGAAACAGGTACACATGTAGTAATAGCAGAAAGGGCATTAGAGTAGTTATTAAAATTGTATTGAAATTAAGTAGAGAGGTGGAATATATTTTTAACAGGAAATTCTATAGCTGGCAACTACAATTTATGGTCTGAAATGAAAAGCACACTGGATTTAAGAAAGGATTCGTGAACTAGAAGGAATAGCAGTAGAAACTAACACAAATCATGAAAAGAAAAATGAATTTAAAAAGTAAAGATGATCATTGAGAAAGCTTTAAACATCTGTCAATATTAAGCATTCATCAATATAGGCAAATGGACTTTCTGAAGAGGGTGGAGTTGAAAAGAAGTTAAGAAAAATATATAAAACAATAATGGATGAAAGCTTTCTAAAATTCATGGAAACCATGAACCCCAAATATCACAGAAAAGTAATGTATTTTAAGAACAAAAAAAATGAAGAAAACTACAACAAGCAATATCATAAATTGATCAAAACCAGTTATAAAAGGAAAATCTTTTTAAAAGTTAAAAGAGGAAAAATTAAAACCATGTTAACTTCAGAGGTCTAAGTATAAAGATGGTACCAGATATCTCATCAGGAATGTTACAAACAGCAAGTTTGCCATAGCTTTAAAATACCAAGAAAAGAAAACTGTCATCACAAAATTCATTTCCTGACCCAAATATCTTTCAAAAATGCAGATGAGCAAAAATAGATTGGAAGGAAAAAAATAAAATCGTCTCACTTCGCACACATACAACTTAAAGCATTAATAAATTAATTCAGCAAATTTGCAGGATTTATCTAAACAGACAAAAATTACTCCTGTCAGCAATGAATGATCTGAAAATTAATAAAAACCATTCACAATAGCACCTACAAGAGTACTATAGATAGGAATACTTTTATTTTAGAAGGTGAAATACCCTGAAAATTACATAACATTGCTTGAAGAGATTAATGAAGACCTAAATAAATGGAAATACATCGTGTGTCCATGGTTGAAAGATATAATACAGTTAAGATCAAAAGAAATACAACTCAAGGCAAACTACAGAGTCAATGCAAATCTTTCAAAATTCCAGTGGCCTTTTTGCAGAAATGGAAAAGTAGAACTTTATATTTACAAGAAACTGCTAGTACCCACAAAAAGCATATAGGCTCAGGAGATCTGGACAGAAACACAACCAACATTTGTAAGAAACTTAACAAACCGTGGTGAGAATGAAGACATGCAGAAGGAGAGGACAGTGACGTGAAGCAGGCCCTAGGGGTCACTTGCTCCTCCCAAGCCTGATCTGGACTGGCGTGGGACTACCTGAAGCCTTGGTTCACCACTTTCTGAGCGTATGCGTTCATTCTCTAGGAAGATATAAGTAAGATGTATTAGGGGGTGATGCACAGACCTCAATGGAGAAGTGGTGATACAAAGTTGTGCCCTGTGTTACCTCCCCAAGGAACCACAGATTCTGATTCTGAAGCACTTTGGGACCCTAAGTTTCCATTTAGGCACTGGCCCCTCTGTACTACATTGGCGATGGCTAACATCCACCATATGTCAACAGAATGTGTATGAGTGGGCAGATGGCAAAAAAAGTATAGGCCACAGAAAATGCAAAATGACATAGGACCCTGAAGAGTTCACCTCACTTAGTACTTGATCTATAATATCCCAGCTCCCTTTTCCTGGTTCCTCCCCAAATCCTCCAAGCTCTAATTCTGTCCCTGTTCTTATATTCCTGTGTCAAAATACACGACTCTTCCTCTTCCGTCCTCTGAGCCTTCGCTAGAGCTTTCTCTCTAGGCTGCAGGAAAAGGATGAATAAGAATGGGAGAGCAGGCGTGACCTTTTAAGGCAATCCAGTGGGTGATTTTTTTTTTTACTTCCAGGACACTCCAGCCAGGGTACCTGCTATCTCAGCATCCCAAGGCACAGACAAGAAAGGTGTCATCCCCTTAGTTTACATGTGTATCTTTGTGGCCTGGGTCATGGCATGGTTTTACCAAGAGACAGGGGCCTTAGAGACGGGTGTTTGGGAGTCATTAGCAAAGGGAAAACTGAGATTGCTCCTTGTGACCCCTCTTCTCCTTTTAGGTCCCATTCAAGAGGCCTGGCCCCAGGGACCTTTGAGTGACGACTTGAGCCAACATATGGCAAAGGTGCAAGCTTCACACACACAGCTTGGGCCACATACCACAGTGACCAATGTCAGCATCTACAGCTGGACCAAAAGGAGGAGTTGTGACTATGGCTTAGCCAAGCAGGATCTTCGCAGTCAAAACTGATTGTGGGGAGCACTGGCCCTTCCAAGATAGGGAAGGAAAGTTCTAACCTGGATGCTGGTTGTCCCTCTATGCTCACTCAGGGTCAAGTGGAAATCCATGGTGCTCACATGGAGAGAGTGAGCAAGAGCCTGGGGTTTAGGATAAAATTTGCTTTCAGGTCCTGGTTTTGCCACCTACTGGTTGGTCACCTTGGCCAATTTGTCTTTTAGCATTTATATTTCCATTCCCTCATCTAAGAGCCCTGAAAAATAATACCTGCATGCAGTCATTGTTCAGAGAATTAATTATAGCAATTTTCAGAGTGCCTGATTCAGTAAGAATTGCTCAATATATCTATGGATATATTTTAGAATTCTTTTATCTTTCTGCCAAATTAACACTTTGAAAGTGACCTCACATGCATTGTTTCACTCAAGTTAATGTTTCTAACATTTCTGCTTTCTAGGGACCCTTTCTTCTTTGCATTCTCCAAAAATCTCATTTGCCAATTTTCTTCTGCTCCTTCACCATCCCTCATTAAGCCAGTTTCCCCCTACTGAGGCACTTTCCCAGTGACACTCAGTTTAGTCCATCACCACTGTGTTCCATGGCTGTGTGTTCACTTTCCTTAACACAAGTATCCCCTTCTGCTCAGAAGTTCTCAAAACCGAGCTCTCAGTCCTTCATATCCGCTCATCTGGGCCATGTTCATCCTTTCCGTCTGTCCCTCTCCATGTCCCTTCCTGGGGCTGCTGAGGCTGCCTGGTGCTCATCTGTCAGCGGGGCCCTCTTCTGAGATATGAGGAGACACATGCCCTTGGGAGGAGGTGACAATTGCATGGGATAACAAGCACCAGTCTGGCTCCATGGATAGGTCTCGTGGAAGGAATTCGGTGAGTGCTGGGGATATGTGGTCCCTGACACGTGCTATGACAACTTGTACTTAGTCCTCTTCTTTATGGTCTCTCTTTTACTTCTTGGAGTCTCACGACCCCAGCAAAGACACACCACACCGATTCACATGTTCTCTCCTGCTTGCTTCCTCTGGAGTCCTTGAACAAGGCTCCAGGCAAGAGTTTACAGTCAAGGGTAGAGTGAATGCTTGCTGTTTTCTTCTCCTTCACCTGGTGATTTCTGCCTCCTGTCATTTGTTTCTCCCCACATCTTCTCTCTCTCTCACTCTTCTCACGTATCTAAATTTTTGTCAATGTCAACTGACCAGAATACTGATTCTAATGTTGCACTTCATATCTTCCAAATCTCTATGTAATAATTTCATCCATTAGATTATTATGTAGATATATCCATCTGTGTCATTTGTCACATACATTTGGTATATATATTGTATAGAGCATATTCCAAATAGAATATATTTTTATGCAATTTTGTAAATTCCTCAGATTTACTTTTCATTCCCAGCTTTTTACTCTCATGAGATAGTTTTTATAAGGTTGATTTTGATTTTTAAAATCTCCTCACCCCCCAAAATTCAGTTTATACCAGTGTGATTTTCTTGCCTTTATCTGATATACATGGGAGATATCTGTGTTTATTAATCACACATTTCTTTAATATGCATGTCAATTAGGAGAACTTTTGTCTCCTGGCAATATTATGATTACTGCTTAATGCAAGAAAGACCAACCCCAAAGAAAATATCAAAGCATCTCTACTGGTTTCACTTAACCCCTGGGACTTTCTTGTCCGAGGCCATTTGTCTTATTTGATGTCTCTCTTCAGTAAAAGATCAAATCACAGTAGAGTCCTGCATAGTAATGGATTCTGTTGACTGTAGTTTGCTTTCAGATCTGGGTTTCAAGACTTTCCTTAGAATGACGATCTCTCCCAAGCTGGAGGGTGATGCTTCTGAAGTCTTAGCTGACAACACACATGGGTGTCAAGTCATTGGCCACGTGGATGCCTCCAATGTCCAGAAACAGAAGATTCTAAAAATAAAGTGTCCTTTCAGGAAGTGGAGATTAGCATGCAGATTCCTTGGCCTTCAAGCTCATGATACAGAGGTCGTCACATCTGTGGGTCTTAGATGCACTCATTCCTTATTTCTCTCTGTATGAGTTCATTCTCCCAATGCTATTTCTCTGTCCCATTCTCTCCAACAGTTGCTATAACCTCTGACTGGTCCCACCTCTGTGTTCCATGGGCTGCCACCCAGACAGGCTCTTTCATCTCCATCTATTTGCTCTCTGGACTCTGCCCTCTTCCCACTGCTGCCATCCTGATAGTCCCCCTCACAGCCACAGAGAGCCCAGTCCCACTGGCCTCACTCAAGGAACATATTTTAAGCTGCTCATCACGTGGCACTTTCTCTGAAATCACACACTTTCTTGGCTTATTTGCTTTTCCAACCCTTCATCACCAACTCTAGAGCTTCTTTCTCCAGGGAGCATTGCTTTCATATATCACTTGCTCATAGATTTTCCTCCAGGGTCTGCTTTGGAGTAACCCAACTGAGTCAGCCCTTAATCCTCTCCTTGCACATGTGAAAGGGAAGTATGAAAACGGAGCACAAAGGACCCTGATTGGAAACCAAATTGCAGCCTGGGTCACACGTGGGAGTTCACTCCAAGCCTCCAGTCAGGATTGTCTGTAGACACAGAGGTGCAGTCTTCTGCCAATGTAAACGGAGTTTCCAGGGACTCAGGGTCTGCACCTCATGGAGCTTATATAAGCTGACTTTGACTGGAGGGCATTTTTGGCACCCTGCATGGGAGTCAGTCCCTAAGTGGACGCAGAGGGCAAACCAGCAAAACTGCATAGATCATGGGGTGCATTCTAACCTCTCTTTTTTTTTTCTTTTTTTTTTTTTTTGAGTTGGAGTCTCACTCTGTCGCCTAGGCTGGAGTGCAGTGGCATGCTCATAGTCACCCCAGCATAGACCTGCTGAGCTCTGGCAATCCTTTCCACCTCAGCCTTTCAAGTAGCTGGAACCACAGGCGTGTGTGCTACCACACTTGGCTAGTTTTTTATTTTATTGTACAGACGAGGTGTCGCCAAGTTTCCCAGGCTGGTCTCAAACCCGTGGGCTCGGGCATTTCTCTCACCTTGGCCTCCCAAAGTGCTGGGATTACAGGCTGAGCCACCGAGCCCTGTCTAGCCTCTCATTTTTAATCTTGTTTCTACAAGTTCAGTCCAAAGTCTAAAATATAACTAAAGTAAATTTTGAGGAGGGAATATAAGACAGCAATTTATGTTGTGGCATGCTCACCTTGGCTGTCTCTACTACTCCTGATGTACAAGCTTGGATGTGCATAGACACTGAGGTCAAGTAGTGTCACTGGGCACATTTGGGCATTGACACCAAATGCCTGCCATCAAATCCCAAAGTACCAAACAGGCAAAGATGCAGAACCACACAACACATAGTGAAGAATCTAACAATTCAGTTGAAACTGACACACATGTTAGAAATGACAAAAAAGGCCATTAGAGCAGTTATTATAATTGTATTTCAATTAAGGGAGGATGTGGAAGATATTTTTTAAATATCAAATTCTATAGATGACAACTACAATGTCTAGTATGAAATGAATAAATACACTGGATTAAACGTTCAGAAGAACAAATTAAGGAACTAGAAGAAATATGGATAGAAACTAGCACAAGTAAAACACAGACCAAAATGAATTTAAAAAATTAAACAATCAAGGGTAAAGTTTTAGCCAACGTATGGTATGGGCAAATAGAATCTCTGAAGAGTGTGAAGTAAAGCAGAGAGACAGAAAAATATGTAAAACATAATAGATGAAAGCTTTCTAAGGCTTGTAAAAACCATAAACTCCAAATATCCCAGAAACACAATGTATTCTAAAACACAAAACAAGAAGAAACATCAGGGAACACCATAATAAAATTGATCAAAAGCAGTGATAAAGAGAAAATTCTAACAGGAATAAAAAGAGAAAAAATGTTACATACAAAGGACTAAATATAAGAATGGCGTGAGACATCTCATCTGAAACATTACAAACAAGAAGTTAGTACAGAAAAACAAGAAATCTG
>NW_007005855.1:0-378 GCF_000164805.1 Carlito syrichta
AGTTAAGTCAAATTGCTAGCTAGGTAGATAGCTATTTAAGTCAGCTAGTTATGTCAGTTAGTCAGGTAGTTAAGTCAGCTAGTTAAGATGCCTAGCTAGGTAGTTAACTAGCTATGTAGCTAGATAATTATTTCAGCCAGTACAGTAGCTGGCTAGCTAGTTAAGTCATCTGACTAGCCTGTGGTCTTGCTGGGTAGCTAGCTTGTTAAGATAGCTGACTAGCCAGCTGGCTAGCTACTTAAGTAACCTAATTAAGTCAGCTCGCTATCCAGCAGTTTAGCTTGTTAGCTAGGTAGTTAAGTCAGGTGTCAACCCAGCGAGATACGTAGGTAGCCAGCTATTTAAGTCAGCTTGTTAGCCACCTGTCTAGCTAGTGAT
>NW_007005856.1:0-378 GCF_000164805.1 Carlito syrichta
TACTGCAAAGCTGTCTCTTGGGCACTCTCACACTCCAGGCATCTAATGATTTCCAAAATTTGTCCTCTCCTGATTTCCAAAATTCCTAGATTGAAACTACAAATTTCCCATCAATAAATCCACCTGTCACCTGCAAGCCACCACTCACAAATGTCCTCTTCCCGGGCTAAATCAATGAAAATCTCAGGTGTACTGACTTATGGTTTGGTAACTTCTGCCTCCCTCAATTGTATATAAACAAGATAGCACTCATTCACAGTGGGCACACATTCTCAGGGCCTCCTGAGGATGGCTGTTCCCAAATGTGGTCCTCAGGTAGGCTCAGAATAAACCATCTTAATATACTTGACAGAGTTCAGCATCTTTTCATCCACTTCA
>NW_007005857.1:0-2624 GCF_000164805.1 Carlito syrichta
AGTTAGAGACCAGCCAGGGCAATGTGGCCATACCTCATCTCTGTGACAGGGCCCCAATATGAAGTCAGGTGTGATGTCCACCGAAGTCCAGGGTGAACGGGGGCTAAGGCAGGAGGACCTCCTCAGTCCCACAGGTTGAGGCCGTGGAAGCCAGGATTGTGCTGCCGTGCCCCAGCCAGGCCTTTGGAGACTCCAGCGATGAAAGAGACATCTCCAACATGTGTTATGATGGGCATCCACGGCTCCCCAGGGAAAGTTTAGAGTGGCCATAGGATGATGGAGTAATCAGGAGAGGAAGGATCTCTCCCCCTACCCAAAGGATGCAGACTAGGTGACCGGAACCTGGGCTGGCTGCAGCATTACCAGACCTCCTTGATCTCTCTATGCCCGATGGCTGCCCTAACTTGGGGCAGTCTGTTTCTTGAACTCACATGTGTCTTTTCTGTGGGGCATGAGTGTGGAGGGTGGAGACAGGCCTTCTGCGGCCAGTGGCCAATATTGTGGGATGCACGTGCCCAGAGGCCAACTTTGAAACTGCCCGCAAAGACAGGCAGGAAAGTGCTTTTACCTCTCTCATCCCTGAGGGTGACTCCTGGCCCTGGGTGGCAGGCGTGGTGGTCGTGGTAGTGGTGGTGTTTATTATTATTTGGAGTCAGAATGCCACTCTGTCACCCAGGCCTTTGTGCAGGGGCATGCTCAGGGTCACCACGGACTCCACCTGCCCTGCTCAGGTGATTTTCCTGTCTTGGCCCACCAAGTGCTGGAACCACAACCCTGCGCCACCATGCCTGGCTTATCTTTGGATTTATTTTTGATGACCAACACGAGGTCTCACCCTGTGTCCCAGGCTGGTGTCAAACCCGCAGGTCAGGCCATCCACTCTCCTGTGCCTCCAAAGGACTGGGATGCCTGGCTGAGTCCCTCAGATAACCCTGTGGTTGTGGTGATGGTTGGTATTATTCTGAGTTGTAGTCCTGCTGTGTTGCCCAGGCTGGAGTGCAGGGTCCTGCTCTCAGCCACCATGGCCTCCACCAGCTGGGCTCCAATGATCCACTCACAGTGGCCTCCTGAGTGGCCGAAACGGAAGGCCTGCACCACTAAACTCAGCTCATTATTTTGACTTCTTGTAGAGACGTGGTCTGGGCTGGTCTTGAACCCGGGAGCTCAAGTCATCCTCTCGCCTCAGCCTCCAGAGCACTGGGATGAGAGATGTGAGACCTCATGCCTGGCATCCACACTCCTCTCGGGGCCCCATAGCGAGGTCCACTCCCTTCAAATGACCTGTGACCCTGGAGAGGGCAGCCGGAGTAACCTGCCAGGATCTCCATGGGGTAGTGCCTGGTGTGTGGGCATGTCTCTGCCCGGGCTCCCACCCTTCCTCCAGCCTTGCTCCTCAGATTGGGCCCACTCGATTGTCCCAGTTGCAGCCTGGGGGAAAGGGAGGGCATGACTCTCAAAACTTCAGGGAGACAGCGATGCCCGGGTGACTCACGCATACCTCCTTGGCATTCTGGGAGGCTGAGCTGGGAAGATGTCTGGAGCCTGGGAGCTCCAGACCAGGATGGACACCATAGCAAGACCCCACCTCAATGTCAAGCAAAACCCAGAAAACCTTGGCTGAGGGTAGACCTCGGCAAGAGGATCACCTCCGTCCCATAGTTCAAGATCAGGCAGGAGACCAGGATGTCGATGAAATGGAAAGCCTGTGATCGCAGGAGTTTGGGAGACTGTGCTGAGAGTAGGACCCGAGTTGGCCAATTTGAGTGCAGCCTGGACAACCTAGTGAGGAAAGAAAGAAAGAAAGAAAGAAAGAAAGAAAGAAAGAAAGAAAGAAAGGAGAAAGAAAGAAAGAAAGAAGAAAGAAAGAAAGAAAGAAAGAAATGGAGGAAGAAAGAAAGGATGGAAGGGTGTGAGGAAGGTAGGAAGAAAGAAAGGAAAGAAAGAAATCCATTTTCCTGCAAACCTTCAACCCTCAGCCCTTCCACCTTCGCTCCCCCCATATGTGAAGATCCTCCAAGCTCAGCACCTTTCACACACAAATACCCCCATGGCAGTTCCCACTTTGCTGTGGGAGTTCTCAAGGCTCTCTGGCCAGGTTCCTGTCGTCTTTCTTCTCCTAGATGTGAAATGTGCCTCAGGGAGGCAGACCCTTCAACTTGGCAATGAGGACTTTCCACCAAGAAAGGCAAGGGACACATCCCTCACCCCGGGACATTTCTTCCCCCATCCCATTTTTTCTTTATCTCAAGACAGTCACCCTGTGAACACATCATGTGCAGCTGAAAATCTGTGTACTATTCTGATGTTTTTGGAGACAGGGTATAGCTGTGTGGTCCAGGCTGGGGCCCGGAGACATGACATTCACCACCAGCCTCAATATCATGGGCTCCATTGATCCTCCAGCCTTAGCCTCTGAAGTGGCCAGGAAAATGGGCATCTCGACCCCAGAACCCCTGTTTCTATGGGTGTGGAAACAGGGTCTCCCTGCATGGCCCAGGATGACCTTGGGCTCCTAGGCTCTAGCCATTCTCTGGCCTCGGCCTCCCAGAGTGCTAGGATTCCAAACGTGGGCTGATGCATCAAGCCTTCTAGTTTGTTTTCAAGGAAGGATCAAGGCCAGGTTC
>NW_007005858.1:0-376 GCF_000164805.1 Carlito syrichta
ATGGACAAAATAGACTTTGAGGATGTGTCATTAATTGTTCATTTTCAAGTGCCTCTGAAACACTGTTTTCATATTCTACAAGCCATGAGTGTAGAGAGTTACTACATATATAAACTTTTTTTTTATTTCAATCACAAATATTGCCAACTTAAGCCTTGTTAAGAGTGTCTTAGCAGTTTAAAACCAATTTTATATGAGTGCTCAATTTTAAATATTGCGTATGTCTTTTTTCATATTCTTAATATGTGACTCTATTATGATAAAATAAATTTTAAAACATGATAACATTATCAACAAGTATTTACTGATATTAGTTACCAATTATGAGAAATTACTACATTTCCAACTTACAATAACTGGCACAGACACCATCATC
>NW_007005859.1:0-372 GCF_000164805.1 Carlito syrichta
ACTGACTTTAGTTGGCTGGCGAGTGAGCTGACTGGCAAGAATACTTAGCTAGTCAGCCAGCAAGTGAGACGACAGGTGAGCAGACATAACTAGTTGACCAGCGAGTGAGCCAACAAGTGAGCTGCCTTTACAGTTGGCCAGCATGAGAGCCATTGGTGAGCTGAATTAACTAGTTGACTTGCAAGCAAGCCGACTAATTAGCTGTCCTGTTGGCCTGTGAGTGAGCCAAAAAGTTAGTTGAACTTTTGGCTGGTGAGTGAGCTGACTAGTTTGCTGACCGGTTGACAGGTGAGCGACCATACTAGTTAGCTGACCTGATGGAAATTGAGCAAGGCCACTAGTTAGTTGACCAGCTAGCTGAGATGCTAACCA
>NW_007005860.1:0-570 GCF_000164805.1 Carlito syrichta
GTATTATGATAAATGTTCAGCATTCACTTATGAGTGAGAACATGTGACATTCAGTTCTTTATTTCTGTGACAGATCACTGAGTACGATAGACACTAAGTCCATCCAAATTGCTGCAAAGTTCATAATTTTGTCCGTCTTTATGGCTGCATAATATCCCATCATGTATATGTATCACATTTTAAAAATCCAGCCCACTTTTGCTGGGCAGCACGGTTGGCTCCATATTTTTGCTATTGTGAATAGTGCTGCAATAAACATCCATATACATATGAATGTTCCTCCAGGTTTATTCCCAGAAGGGGGTTTGCTGAGTAGTATGAAAGGCCAATTGTAAGATTTTTTAGAAATTGCCACACTGTTTTCCACAGAGATTGTACTAATTTACACTCCCACCTACAGTGTAGAAGTGTAACCTTTTCTCCATATCATCTCCAGCATCTGTTGCTTTTTGGGTTATTAATGATGTCCATCTGACTGGAGTTAGATATCTCAGTGTGGTTTTTTATTTGAATTTCTTTGATGGTTAGTGAGGATGAGAATCTTTTCATGTATCTGTTGGCTGCTTGTAT
>NW_007005861.1:0-371 GCF_000164805.1 Carlito syrichta
AGCTGGTTATGTCAGATGGGTAGACAGATGGCTCACTACTTATTTCAGCTAGTTACATCAACTGTCTAGCTAGATAGTTAGGGAATTAATTCAGATGGCTAGCCACCTTGCTAGCTAGTTAAGTCAACTAGTTAAGACAGTTGGTTTTGCCATCTTGCAATCTAGGTAGCTAGGTAGTTGTCAGCTGTCTAGTCAGCTGGATAGATAGTTAAGTCACCAAGATAAGTCAGCTGAGAAGGCAGCTGCTACGTAGCTTGCTAGTTAAGTCAGCTGGCTAGACAGTTGGCTAGCAAGTAAGTCACCTAGTTAATTCAGTCAGATAGCCAGGTGGATAGCTATGTAGCAAGTTATTTAATTCAATGGGCTAGAAA
>NW_007005862.1:0-369 GCF_000164805.1 Carlito syrichta
ATTCCATTCCTATCCATTCCATCCCATCCCATTCCATTCAATTCCATTCCTCTCCCTTCCATTCCATTTCATCCCATTTTCCTCCAAGCCATTCCATTATATTCCTTTCCATTCCTTTCTATTCCATTCGTCTCCATTCCATTCCATTTCTCTCCATTCCATTCCATTACTGTCCATTCCGTTCTATTCCTCTCATTTCCATCCATTCCTTTCCATTCCATTCCATTCCATTTCATTGTTCTCCAATCCATTTCATTCCATTCCATTCAATCACTCTCCATTCCATTCAATTCCATTCCAATCCATACCATACCACTCCATTCCATTCCTGTCCATTACATTCCACTCAATTCCTCTCCATTCCAATCC
>NW_007005863.1:0-492 GCF_000164805.1 Carlito syrichta
ACTTGCAGAGGAGCACAGTCACAGGGGCACCCATAATAAAAGAGGACCAAATACTGGGGTAACAATATGGAGGAGGCCCAGTTACAGGAGCATCTATCACATAGGAAGAAAAATCACTAGGGCACTCATCACAGAGGAGGGCACATCACTGTGGCACCCATTTTGGAGTAGGACCATTTCCTGAAGACAACCACTGAAGAACCATCACAGAGGAGGGCCACTCACTGAGGAACCCATCAGAAAGGAGTAGCAGTTACTTGGGAAGCCATAAGAGGTAGGTCAGTAACTGGGACACAAATCACCTAGGCGAGCCAGTCATGCGGTCACCTCCGACAGAGGATGAAAAGTCACCGAGACACTCAAACTTGGAAAGGCTTGCCATTTTGTCACCAATAACAAAAAAAGGGGCAGTTGCTGGGACACCCATTAGGGGTAGTCTCAGTCACTGTGACACCAACAATTAAGGAAGGCCTGTTACTGGTGCATGCATCA
>NW_007005864.1:0-444 GCF_000164805.1 Carlito syrichta
ATTGGACAGGTATTGAATGCACTGGAATTGATAGGAATGGAATGCACAGGAATGGAGAGAGATGGAATGGAGAGGAATGGGATGATATGGAATGGGAGGGAACAGGATTGAATGGAGAGAAATGGAATGGAATGCAATGGAGTACAGAGGAATGAAAAGGAATGGAATGGAAAGTAATGGAATGGAATAGAGAGGAAAGGAATGGAGAAGAATGGAATGGAATGGAGAGTAATGGAATGGAATGGAATGAGGAGGAATGGAATGTAATGGAATCGAGATGAATGAAGAACAAAGGACTGGTATGGAGAGAAATATAATGTAATGGAGGGGAATGGAATAAAATTCAGAGGAATGAATTGGAATGGAGAGGAAAGGAATGGAATTAAGTCTAATGGAATGGAATGGAACGAAATGGAATGGAAAGGAATGATGGTAATGGAATGG
>NW_007005865.1:0-438 GCF_000164805.1 Carlito syrichta
GACTAGTTAGCTAAGTAACTAGCTGATTTGCTAACTGACTTAACTTGCTAGCTGGATAGCTAGCTGACAACTCACTGACTAGCTAGTTGGCTGGTTATCTGGCTAGCCAGCTGACTTAACGAGCTTGCTTCCTTGTTGACTAAACAGCTAGCCAGCTGGCTTCACTAGCTAGCTACATGACTGGCTAGCTGGCTAGGCAGCCAGCTAGCTAGCTTGTGGGCTGGCCGGCTGGCTAGCCAGCTGGCTTAGTCACCCAGCTGGCTGGATAGTCAGATAGACAGCTAGTTTACTAGCCAGCCACCCTGTTGGTCAGTCGGCTAGCCACCCAGCTTAAGTAGCTGGCCACCTACATGACCAGCCTGCTAACAAGCTGACTTAAATTGCCAGACACCTAGCTAGCCAGCTGACTAATCAGCCAACTTAACTAGCTGACTTAAC
>NW_007005866.1:0-357 GCF_000164805.1 Carlito syrichta
TAGCTAGACACATGGATATCCACTTGAGTTAATTAGCAGAATTAAAGACCTAGACAGCTGCCTAGCCAGCTGACTCAACTAGGTGACTAAACTCGTTAGCCAGATGGCTAACCAGCTGATTTAACTAACTTACATTACTAGCTAACCAGGTAGCTAGCCAGCTGACTTCACTAGTTAGCTACATATGTATCCTGCATGCTTGCCAACTGACTTAACTATCTAGCTAACTAGGTATCCAGCTGGCTAAAGAGCTGACATAACTAGGTGATCTTACTAACTAGCCAGCTGGCTAGCCAGCTTACTTAAGTAGCTGACTTAACTAGCTAGCCAGCTGACTTAACTAACTGACTTAACTAA
>NW_007005866.1:1680-3467 GCF_000164805.1 Carlito syrichta
CTAGACAACTGACTTAACTAGGTAACTTAACTAGCTAGCCAGATGGCTAGCCAGCTGACTTAATTAGATAGCTACCATGATAGGCAGCTGGCTAGCCAGCTGATTTAACAAACTGGCGTAACTAGCTAGCCAGCTGTCTTAACTAGCTGATTTAAATATATAGCTTGCCAGCTTATTTAACTAGCTGACTTAACTAGCTAGCAACCTAACTAGTCAGCTGGCTGGCCAGCTGAATTAACTAGCTGATTTAACCAGCTATCCAGCTGGCTAGCCAGCTGACTTAACTAACTGACTTAACTAGCTAGACAGCTGGCTGGACAGCTGAATTATCTAGCTGTATTAACCAACTAACCAGCAGCTAGCCAGTTGAAAAATTAGCTAGGTACCTAGCTAGCCAGCTGGGAAGCCAGCTGAAATAATTACCTGACATAACCAACCAGTCAGCTCGCTAGCCAGATGACTTAACTAGCTTGCTACCTAGCTAGCCAGCTGGCTAGCCAGCTGACTTAACTTGTTGACTTAACAAGCTAGCCAAATGGGTACCCAGCTGACCCAACTAGCTGACGTAACTAGTTCAGCAGTTGGCTAGACCAATGACTTAATTAGCAATCTACCTAGCTAGCTAGCTGGCTAGCCAGCTGGCTTAACTTGCTGATTTAAGTAGCTAGACTGCTAGCTAGCCAACTTAATTAACTAGGTTACCTAACTAAATAATTAACTGGGTAGCCAGTTGACTTAACTAGCTAGCTACCCAGATAGGCAGCTGGCTCTCCAGCTGACAACTCACTGACTTAACTAGCTAGCAAGCTGACTAAACTAGCTGATTTAATCAGCTAAGTACCAAGCAAGTCAGCTGGCTTAACAAGCTAGCCTAACTAGCTAGCTACCTAGCTACCTATCTAGCTAGCCACTTGACTTCACTAGCTGACATAACTAACTAGCTAGCTGACATAACTAGCTGTCTTATGTAGCTTGATTCCTAGCTAGCCAGCTGACTTAACTAGCTGAAATAACTAGCTAGCCAGATGGCTACCCACCTGACTTAATTAGCTTTTTAACTAGCTAACCAGCTGGATAGCCAACTGACTTAATGAGGTGACGTAACTAGCTATGCAGCTTGTTGCCAACTGACTTAACCAGCTGACTTAACCAGCTAGTCAGCTGGCTAGCCAGCTGATGTAACTAGCTGGCTATCTATCTAGCCAGGTGTCTAGCCATCTGACTTACCTAGCTGACTAAAGGTAGCAAGCTGGCTAGCTAACTGACTTAACTAGCTAGCTACCTGCCTAGCCTGCAGGCTAGCCAGCTGACTTAACTAGGTGAATTGAACAGCTAGCCTGCTTGCTAGCAAGCTGAATTATCTGGCTACTTACCTACCTAGTCAGCTGGCTAGACAGGTGACTAAATTAGCTGACTAAACCAGCTAGCCAGTTGGTTAGCTAGCTGACGTAATTCGCTGACATCACTAGCTAGACATTTAGGTATCTAGCTGACTTAAATGGCTAGGTAACTACCTTGCCAGTTGGGAAGCCAGTTCTCTTAACTAGCTGAAATAACCAGATATCCAGAAGGCTAACCAACTGACTAAACTAGCTCACTAACTAGCAAGCCAGCTGCCTAGCCAGCTGACTTAACTAGCTGCCTTAACCAGCTAGCCATCAGACATAAATAATTAGCTAACTAGCTAGCTACGTAGCTCCCAAGCTAACTTAAATACTTAGCTAACCAGCTAGCTACCAGCTAGCAAGTTGACTTAAGTAGTTAGTTGTCTAGCTAACTAGCTGACT
>NW_007005867.1:0-568 GCF_000164805.1 Carlito syrichta
CTGCACATAGGTAATGGCAGTCCTCATATACAGAATCTACACGATCACTTCCTAAGGAGAAATAAGAAACCTGTTTTACACGGTTCCTACGTCACAATATCTACATGAAATCTTGCTAAGGGCTAAACAAGATTCAGGGTTTCTAAACAGGGTTCCAGGGGAAGGGAGACCTCATATACAGCAAATTACACGGCCCCTCGCTAAGGAAGACTAAGGAATCTGTGATACACTAGTCCCAAATCCGAAAAATTCTCAGGGGTGTCGTGCCACGAGATAAACAAGAATCAGGGCTTGAAGCTTGTCTCATATTTCGGAGATATTTGGCTTGTGGGTATTATGAATCAGTCTTTTCAGGACTCCAGCTACATTCTGTTCTTCTTGAGAGTTGTAAACAGGTATCTGGTAGTACAAATCGCTTAGGATCCTCGGGACAACTATGGCCAGATTCCCAGAAAAAAAGTATCTTCTTGCAATATTTCGATGTAACTCTGGTATGAAGATGAACTTAGTAATCCTTAAATTTCGGTTTGAACTTTTTTTTGGAGAGGAGCTGTGGGTTTTGCAGTTG
>NW_007005867.1:2110-2920 GCF_000164805.1 Carlito syrichta
CACAACAAAGGCCAGATTCCAGGACAAAAAGAATCTTCTTGACAAATTTGGATATACCTCTGGTCATAAGGTGAACCCTGTTATCCTTCCCCTTCCATGTCTCTTTTTATTTTGAGAGGAAACAAGTGTTTTGCAGTTGCCAAATGTTTAGTAAGTATTTTTATAGGTAACCTGGAATCATGGATTCCACGTCCCTAGGAAATTTCTGGGCATCTGTCTTTTTGTATACAGAGTTTGGAATCCACATCAACAGGGAAAATAAGGACATCTTGCTGAGAACGAAAAGAATACCTGGTTCTAGGAGTTCTCATTAGTCTGAATATCCACAGCCTCTTGATAACGTTTAATCAGCAGACTGGTCTTCTGGATCCCTACATTGTTCAGAGCTACTTGCTCCATGATACACTAAATGTGTCAGTACAGATCCACAGGAACTTTCTGGTCCTCTTGTTATTTTTAATCAAGGGTCTGGCCCTACAAATCCTTTTGTGTCCTAGGAACATCTACAACCATAAATATGTTCCCCAAAATCAAAAGGCAAATTGGTACAAAATCCCTCGATTCAGGTCACCTCAAGCTACAGAAAATTCTTGTGGGCGGGCAGGTCGGAATTGGGATGTTGGGTTTTGAAGATTCCACATTTTGGGGAGGTCTTGTGAAGGGGAACCAGGAATGTTGAATTCCAGTTCCCAAAGAACATTATGGGCGTCTTTCTCTTGATATCCAGACAACTGGAATTCTCAGTCACCAGGAAATGTCTCGGCATCCTGCAGAGTGAAGCGGGATGCTCGGTAATGGGAATCATCACAT
>NW_007005868.1:0-499 GCF_000164805.1 Carlito syrichta
AGTTGGCTTACCACTTGAATTAACTAGCTGACTTATCCAGCTAGACAGCTGGCTAGCCAGCTGGCTCAACTACCTGACATAACTAGTTAGCCAACTGACTATCCAGATGACTTAATTAGCTGGCATCTCTAACTAGCCAGGTGACTAGCCAGTCAACTTAAGTAGCTAGCTGAAGAAATATACCGCTGGCCTGCCTGCTGAATTAACTACCTTGTTACCTAGCTAACCAGCTGGCTAGTGATCTGACTTAACTAGGTTATTTAACTAGTTAGCCAGCAGGCTATCCAGCTGACTTAACTACCCACCTTGGCAGCTGGCTAGCCAGCTGTCTTAACTAACAGACTCAAATAACTAGCAAGTTGACTTTACTCCCTGATTTAACTAGCTAGCCAGCTGGCTGGCCAGTTGAATAAACTAACTGATTAACAAGCTATTCAGCTGGCTAGCCAGTTGATTTAGCTAGCTAGCTACCTATCTAGCCAGCTTGGAAGTCATATGA
>NW_007005869.1:0-356 GCF_000164805.1 Carlito syrichta
CTAGAATCTTGTTGAGGATTTTTGCATCTAAGTTCATAAAGGATGTTGACCTGTAGTTTTTTTTTTTTGATAGATCTTTATCCGGTTTGGGTATCAGTGTGATTTTAGCTTTGTAAAATGATTTGGGCAGAATTCCATTCTTCTCAATTGTCTGGAATACTTTCAGTAGGCTTGGTATCAACTCCTCCTTGTACGTTTGGTAAAATTCTGCTGGAAAGCCATCTGGTCCAGAGCTTTTTATGGTAGGCAGTTTTTGTATGACAGAGTCAATTTCCTGGGTTTTTATTGGTTTATTGAGTATCTCAGTGTCTTCTTGTTTCAAACTGGAGAGGTTGTTTGATGTCAGAAAGTCCTCC
>NW_007005870.1:0-355 GCF_000164805.1 Carlito syrichta
TTTAGAAGTGAGAGACTGGCTGAAATGTCCCATAGTAGCAGAATAGAGTGCTACTTTAGAAAAGTAACTGCACCCCTACTCCCAACACAATAGGTCAAGGCTCTATGAGTCCTATTGATCAAATCTCGGCAATAGGCAAACGAAAGAGCCAGGCTTGGGTTGCCTTACACACTACTCAAGAGCATAAAACAATGGGTAAGAATTCAGAGAACCGGCCGGGCTCAGTGACTCAGCCTGTAGTCCCACGCTTTGGGAGGCCGAGGTGAGCGAATTTCCTGAGCCCGTGGGTTCGAGACCTGCCTGGCCAACTTGGCGAGACTTCATCTCTACAATAAATCAAAAAAAAAAAAAAAAA
>NW_007005871.1:0-4457 GCF_000164805.1 Carlito syrichta
ACATAACTAGGAAGCCACCTAGCTAGCCAGCGGTCTAGCCAGATGACTTAACCAACTGAATTAAATAGCTAGCCAGCTGGTTAGCCAGCTGACTAAACTAGCTGACTTAACTAGCTGGCCAGCTGGCTAGCCAGCTGACTTAATTGCCTAGCTAACTAGCTAGTCAGCAGCCTAGCATGCTGACTTAACTAGCTGACTTAATGAAGTAGCCAGCTGGCTAGCCAGCAGACTTAACGAGCTTGCTACCTAGCTTGACAGCTGGAAAGCCTGTTGATTTAACTAGCTGGCATAACTAGATAGCCCGAGTGCTAGCCAGCTGACATAACTAGGTACCTACCTACATAACCCTATGGCTTGCCAGATTACTTAACTACCTATCTACATAGCTAACCTACTGGCCAGCCAGGTGACTTAATTAGGTGACATAACAAGATAGCCAACTGGTTAGCCAACTGACTTAACTAGCTTGCTAAGAAGTCAGGCAGCTGGCTAGCCAGCTGACATAACTAACTGACTTAACTAAATAGCCAGCTCACTTAACTAGCTGACTTAGCTATCTAGCTACCTAACTAGCCAGTGGATTTACTAGCTGACTTAACTAGCTAGCTACCTAGCTAGACAACTGGCTGGCCAACTTAAGAAGCTGACATAACCAGATATCCAGCTGGCTGGCCAGCTGAATTAAGTAGCTGACTTAACTAGCTAGCCAGCTGGATGGCCAAGGAAATAACTAGCTGACTTAACCAGCTAGCCAGCTAGCTAGCCATCTGACTTAATTATCTTGCTACCTAGCTAGTCAGCTGGCTAGCCAACTGGCCTAACTAGTTGAATTAACCAGCTAGCCAGCTGACTTGACAAGCTCTCTACCTAATCAGCTAGCTGGCTAGACAGCTGACTTAAGTAGCTGACTTAATTAGCTAGCCAGCTGGTTAGCCAACTGACTTAACTAGTTCGCTACCTTTCTAGACAGCTGGATAGCCTGCTGACTTAACTAGCTGACTTAAATGGTGGGCCTGCTTGCTAGAAACCTGAATTAACTGCCTTGCACGCTGTCTTAACTAGGTTACTTAACTAGCCAGTCATCTGTCTAGCCAGCTGACTTAAGTAGCAAGCTACCTAACTAACCACCTGGCTAGCCACCTGACTTCACTGAGTGCCTTAACTAGCTAACCAGCAGGCTAGACAGCTGACTTAACTAAATCTAGCTACCTAGCTAGCCAGCTGTCTAGCCAGCTTACTTAACTAAGTGACTTAACTAGCTAGTCAGCTGGCTAGCAGGCTTACTTAGCTGTCTAGCTACCTTGCTAGCCAGCTGGATAGACAGCTGACTTAACTATCTAGCTACCTACATAGCCCGCTGTCTTGTCAGCTGACTTAACAACCTAGTTAACTATCTAACGACATGGTCAGTGAAATGACTTAACTAGGTTACTTAACTATCTAGCTAACTGGTTATTCAGCTGACTCAACTATCTAGCTACCCAGCTAGGCAGCTGGTTAGCCAGCTGACCTAATTCACTGACTTAACCAGCTAGCAAGTAGATTTAACTGGCTGACTTAACCAGCTAGCTACCTAGCTAGACAGCTGACTTAACTAGATGTCTTAACTAGCTAGCTACCTAGCTAACTCTCTAGCTAGCAAGCTGACTTACCTAGCAAGTTGGCTAGCCAGCTCACTTAACTAGCTAGCTACCTACCTTGCCAGCCGGCTGACCAGCTGACTTAACTAGCTGTCTTGAACATCTAGTCTGCTAGCAAGTCTACTTATCTAGCTAGCTACCCACCCAGTCAGCTCGTTAGACAGCTGACTAAACTTGCTGACTTAACCAGCTAGCTATTTGGCTAGCCAGCTGAATTAACTCACTGACATCACTAGCTAGCCAGTTAGCTATCTAGCTGCCTTAACTAGCTAGCTCCCTACCATGCCAGTTGGCTTGAGAGCTCTCTTAACTAGCTGAATTAACCAGCTAGCCAGCTGGCTAGTCAACTGACTTAACTAGCTCACTACCTAGCTATCCAGCTGGCTAGCAAGCTGACTTAAATAGTTAGCTAACTAGCTAGCTATCTTTCTAGCCAGCTGACTTAAATAGTTAGCTAACTAGTTAGCTACTGAGCAAACAAGCTGACTTAAATAGCTACCTAGCTAGCTAGCAGACTTAAACATCTAGCTAAATAATTAGCTTACTCGTTATCTAATGTGCTAGCTAGGTGACTTAATTATCTGACTTAACTCGTTAGCTCACAAGCTAACTAGCTGACACAACCACCTGACTTTACTCGTTAACTAACTAGTTAGCTAGCTGACTCATCCAGCTGACTTAACTCGTCAGCTAACAAGCTAGCTAGCCTTCTCAAAAAGCTGACTCAACCCGTTTTCTAACTGCCTAGCTAGCTGACTGAATCAGATGACTTAACCCATAAGTTAACTAGCTAACTACCTGACTCAACCTGTTGGCTTAACCCGTTAGCTCACTAGCAATCTAGCTGTCTTAAATAGATGACTAAATTAGAAAACTGACTTAACTGGTTGACTTAACTAGCTAGCTAGTTGACTAACTACCTGAATTAAATAGTTGACTAACTATTTTACTAGATGAATAACTAGCTGACTTAACTAATTAGCTAACTAGTTAGGTAGCAGACTTAAGCAACTGACTTAAATAATTAGTTAACTAGGGAGCTAGCTGACTTAGCTATCTGACTTAGTTGGCAAACGAGATAGCTAGCTGACTTAACGAGTTGATAATGAGTTAGGTAACTGTTTTAACTAGTTGGTAAATGAGTTAGCTAGCTTACTTAACTATTTGTTTAACGAGTTAGCTAGTTCATTTTACTTGTTTGCTGACGAGTTTGCCTACTACTTAGCTGGTTTAACACAATGGCTGACTACTCAGCTGACTTGGTGGCTGGCTTAAAATTCGTGACTAGTCAGCCGACTAGTGAGCTGTGTTAAGTAGTTGACGAATGTGTTGTCCCACTAGTTAGCAAGGTTAACTAGTTGCCTGCTGGTTTGCTGATATAACTAGTTGACCGATTATTTTGCCGACTAGTTAGCTGACCTAATTAGTCAGCCGACTAGTTGGCTAAGCTAATGTGTCAGCTGACACATCGGTAGAATAGCGGCCAATTGGTTAGCTGAATTAACTTGTTGGCCACCTTGTCGGCAAAATGGTTAGCTGACTTAACTAATCGGCCAGCGAATGAGGTGACAGGTGAGTTGACATAACTAGGAGCTGGTGATTGGGCTGACTGGTCAACTGACTTAACTAGTCAACTGGCAAGTGAGCCCTCATATCAGCTGTCTTAACTAGTCAGCTGGCGAGTGAGTCGAATGGTCAGCTGACTTAACTAGTCAGCTGGTGAGTGAGCTGATGAGTCAGTTGACTTTAGTCAGCTGACGAGTGTGCTGTCTGTTTAGAAGACTTAACTAGTTCTCTTGCGAGTGTGCTGACCAATGAACCAACTGAACTAGTTGGCTGGTGAGTGAGCTGCCTTAACTAGTCTGCCGGCGAGTAAGCCAACAGGTGAGCTGATTTCATTAGTCGGCTGACAAGCAAGGTGACTAGTTAGCTGCCCTGTTGGCCTGCGAACAAGCCGACACATTAGTTGACCTGTTGGCTGTCGAGTGAGCCAACTAGTTTGCTGACCAGTGGTTAGGTGAGCAAGTCGACTATGTAGCTTACCTGATGAAAAGCTAGCGAGCCCAGTATTTAGCAGATCACCTACCTGAGTTGCTATCTAACTAGTTTGTTAAGTAACTAGCTGAGTGGCTAGCTGACTAAACTAGCTAGCTGACTAGCTTGCTGGCAATCTAGTTGACATAACTAGCTAGCAAACAGTTACCTAGCTGTCTAGCTAGCTGACTTAACTAGCTAGCTAACTTGCTAGTTAGCTGGCTAGCTGATTTAACTATGTAGCTTACTATTTAGCTCACTAACTAGCTGTCTTAACTAGCTAGCACACAAGTTATCTAGCTGTCTGACTAGCTGACTTAACTAGCTAGCTAACTGGCAAGTTAGCTGACTAGTTGACTTAACTATCTAGCTGACTAGCTAGCTGATTAGTTAGCTGACTTAACTAAGTAGCTAACTAGAATAATGACTAGTTTGCTGACTTAACTACTTAGCTGAATAGTTAGCTGACTTGCTAGTTGACTTAACTAGCCAGCTGGCAGGCTAGCTTACTTAACTAGCTGACTAGCTAATTTGCTTGCTAGTTGGCTAGCCTGATGACTTATCTAGGTAGCTACCTGGGTGGCTACACGGCTAGCCAGCTGGCTTAACTAGCTAGCCACCTATCTAGTCAGCCAGCTAGCAATCTCACAACTTGCTGACTTAACTACCTAGCCAACCGCCTACCAAGCTGACTTAATTAGCTAACTACCTACCTAGCAAGGTGGATAGCAGGTTGACTTAACTAGCTGATGTAACCATCTAGACAGCTGGCTAGTCAGCTGA
>NW_007005872.1:0-371 GCF_000164805.1 Carlito syrichta
ATTCCATCGTGTATATGTACCACATTTAAAAAATCTAGTCCTCTTTTGTTGGACAGCATGGTTGGTTCCATGTTCTTGCTACTGTGAACAATGTTATGATAAACATACATGTGTGGGTATCTTTTTATAGAGTGATTTGAGTTCTTCCAAGCATATTCCCAGTAGGAGGATTGCAGGGGTCGTATGGAAGGTTGATTTTTAGATCTTTTAGGAATCGCCACACTGTTTTCCACAGAGGCTGTATTAGTTTACACTCCCACCACCAGTATAGAAGTGCTCTCTTTTCACTGATCCTCTCCAGCATCTGCTGTTTTTTGAGTTATTGATGATGGCCATCCTGACTGGAGTTAGGTGGTATCTCAGTGCAGTTT
>NW_007005873.1:0-403 GCF_000164805.1 Carlito syrichta
AATGGACACCTCAATGACAAGCCCTCCTTTGTGAAGGCAGCTCCTATGACTGGCCCTTTCTGGTGTTTGGTTTGAGAGTGAGTGGCCCTCTTCTGTGATGGTTGTGCCAGTGACTGGCATTCCTTCAGAATGGGTACCCCAGTGATTGACTTTCCTCCAATATGGGTGTCACAGTGACTCACTCTCTTATGTGATTGATACCCTAATAACTGGTCCTTGACTGTGATATGTGCCCCAGTGATTGATCCTCTCTCATGTGGCTATCTCAATTTCATGCATTCCTCTGTTATGTTGCCTCTGTGTCTAACCATCCTCTGTGATGGGTGCCCTAGACACTGGGTCTTTTCTCTGATGAGAGTCAAAGAATTGCCCTCTTCTATATTCAGTGTCCTAGTGTTTGTCC
>NW_007005874.1:0-2572 GCF_000164805.1 Carlito syrichta
AAGGAAGAAAGGAAAAGAGGAGTTATAAAACAACCAGAGACTGGGCTCAGTGGCTCAGCTGTAATCCCAGCACTTTGGGAATCCGAGGCAAGTGGATTGCCTAAGCCTATGGATTTGAGACCAGCCCAGGCAACTTGGCGAGACCGTGTCTCTACAATAAATAAAAAACTAGCCAGGCGTGGTAGCATACACCTGTAGTTCCGGCTACTTGAAAGACTGAGCTGGTTCCAGCCTAGGCAACAGAGTGAGACTCCAACTCAAAAAAAAAAAAGAAGAAAAAGAAAAGAAATAGTATAATGACAGTAGTAAATTTTGATCTTTCACAAATAACCTTGAGTGTAAATGAGATGAATTCTCTAGTTAAAAGATGCAGGGTGACCAAATGAATTTAGAAAAAAGAACCAAATATATGCTGTCTACAGGAAATTCATTTTACTTATAATGACATACATAAACTAAAAATGAAAGGATGGAAAAATATATGCCATGCAAATGGATACCAAAAAAGCAGAAGTAGATATTCTTATATCAAGTAAAATAAACTTTAAGAAAAAAACAATTAAAAAATAAAGGAGGACATTATATAGTAATACATAGATCAATTCAGCAGGAAGATATAATAATTATCGATGTATATGTACTCAGTACTAGAGCACTGAAATATATAAAGCAAAATTTAACAGACCTAAAGAGAGAGATTGTGATACAATAACAGTAGAAGACTTCAATGCCCTACTTTCTGCAATGGACAGATCATCCAGGCAGTATGTCAAGAAAGAAACTTCAGAGTTAAACTTGACTCTAGAGCAAATGAACCTTCTGAACATTTACAGAACATTCCATTAAACAACTCCACAATAGACATTCTTCTCAACACACATGTAACATTCTCCAGGATAGGCCACAAAATACAAGTTTTAATACATTTTTATAAATTGAAATCATAACAAGTACCTTTCTGACCACAATTAAATAAAACTAGAAATCAATAACAGGAGGAATTTTGGAACCTATTCAAATACATGGAAATTAAACAACATGCTCATGAATAATCAATGAGTCAATGAAAAAAATTAAAAGGAAAATAAATATCTAGAGACCAAAGAAATGAAAGCCCAACATACCAAAACCTATGTTTATAGCAATAAATGCATACATTAAAAAAGCAGAAAGAGCTCAAATAAACAACCTAATATTGCACCTAAAGGGACTGGAAAAACAAGAACAATATACATACAAAATTATAAGAAAGAATAAAAATCAGACCAGCAATTAAGAAAATGGAAACTAAAAACAAAACAAACAAGAAACAGATTAAAATTTGCTTTTCAAAAGGTAAATAAAATAAACAAACCTCTAGTTAGAATAACTAAAAAGAGAAAAGAATTGAATAGAAGAGAAAAGTAAAAAAAAAAAAAAAACCCCAAAAACCAAAAAACGGAAATCATTGCAATTACCAATGAAAAAGAAGACATTAGAATTGATGTCCACAAAATACAAAGTATCATAAGAGACTACTACAACTATATACCAACAAATTGGAAAAACTAGGAGAAATTGATACTTTTCTGGACATATCAACTTACCAAGATTAAATAATGATGAAAGAGAAAATCAAAGCAGACAAATAATGATTAATGAGATCGAGGCACTAATGATTAATGAGAATGAGATTAATGAAATTGAAGAATCAAAGAAACTCTCAGGACCTGATGGCTTCACTGGTGAATTTCACCAAATGTTTTTTAAAAAGAACTAATACCAATTATTCTTGAATTATTTTAAAAACCTGAAGAAGGGGATACTTTGAAACTTGTTCTGTCATTACCTTGATACCGAAACCAGAGAAGGACACAACAAAAAGGAAAACTACTACAGGCCTAAATCTCTGATGCACATTGCTGCAAAAATCCTCAATAAAATACTAGCAAACTAAATTCAACAAAACATTAAAAAGATCATTCACCAAGATAAAGTAGAATTCATCCCAAGGATACAAGAATGATTCAACATATACAATTCAATAAACCTAATATATCACATTAACAGAATGAAAGACAAAAGCTATATGAGCATTTCAATAGATGCAGAAAAAGCATTTATACCAAATTTAACATCTTTTCATGATAAAATAATCAACAAACTAGGTACAGGAGGCATATAAGTCAACACAATAAAGGCCATCCACAACAAACCCACAGAAAAGATCATACAGAATGAAGAAAAGTTGCAGACTTCTGAGATTCAGAACAAGACAAGGATGCTCATTTTCACCACCTTTATTCAATATATTACTGAAAGTTCTAACCAGAGCAATTAGGCAGGAGAAAGTAATAAAGGGAATCTACATTGAAAGGAGAAATTCAAATAGTACTTTTTTGCAAATGGCATAATCATAAACATGGAAAAGCTTAAGGACATCACCAAAAAAACTGTTAGAACTAACAATAATGCCGGATACAGTGGCTCAAGCCTGTAATCTCAGCACTTTGGGAGGCAGAGGCGAGAGGATTGTCTGAGCTCAGGGATTCGAAACCAGCCTGAGCAACATGGCGAGACCTGTCTCTATAAT
>NW_007005875.1:0-348 GCF_000164805.1 Carlito syrichta
AAAAAGGAAAAAAGGGAAAAAAAGAAGAGCATCCATTTGTGTATGGAGTTAGCTTCACTCTGAACACACAGAAATCATTTGGGAAGGAGGCCTGTCTGTTCATGATGATCCCAACTCCATACGCAAATGGCTGCTCTTCTTTTTTTTCCTTTTTTTCCTTTTTTTCTTTGAGTTGAGGACTCACACATCAGCCAGGCTGGAGGGAGATGGCTCACTCCTGGCCAACGCAGCCTCAGACCACTGGGCAACAGTAAGCTTTCCCCAGCCTCCTGAATAGCCAGAATGAGAGGTGCATGCTACCACGCCTGGCACATTTGGATGGAGGGTAGATATGAGGTCTCACCGAGT
>NW_007005876.1:0-420 GCF_000164805.1 Carlito syrichta
CAGCTAGCTAGTCAGTTAGCTATTCAGCTAGATAGTTAAGTCAGCTAGCCAACCAACTAGCCAGTTAGCTAGCTAGTTAAGTCAGCTAGCTAGACAGCTAGATAGCTTCTTTTCTAGCTAGTTATGTCAGCAATATAGCCAGGTAGCTATTGTGCCAGCTAGTTAGGTCAGGTAGCACATCAGCTAATTACTAAGCTAACTAGTAGGCTAGCAACTCAGCTAGTTTGTCAGCTAACTAGTGGGCTTGATTGCTTTACATCAGGTCAGGCAACATGTCAGCTCACTCGCCTGCCAACTGGTCTGCAAACTACTTGGCTTACTAGCCAGCCAACAGTTCAACTACCTTGTCAGCTCTCTTGTAGGCCAACAGGTCAGCCAACTTGTCGGCTTGCTCGCCAACCAACTAGTTAATTCAGCTCA
>NW_007005877.1:0-450 GCF_000164805.1 Carlito syrichta
TATATTTAAAAATATGTGTAGTATATTATCTCTATCTATATATCTAATCTATCTATAATTGGTTCTGTTTATCTAGTGAACCCTGATTAATACAGATTTTGGTACCAAGAGTGAGGTACTGTTGTAACAAATACCTAAAAATATGGAATTGGCTTTGGAACTGAATAGGATGGAAGAGTTTTAAGGTGCATGCTAAGAAAAAAAGCCAAGATTTATGTGATTTGGTAGAAATGTGGAAGTTAGAGACAATTCTGGTGAGGGCTCAGAAAGGAAAGAGGAGAGCTAGAAACAAAACTTCCATCATCTTAGAAAATACATGAATAATCTTGGATAGATTGCTGGTACAAATATGGATGTTAAAGGCAATTTTTGTGAGGTCTTAGATGGAAATAAGGAACAGGTATTTAGAAACTGGAAGAAAGATGGTTCTTATTATAAAGTTGCAAAGAA
>NW_007005878.1:0-473 GCF_000164805.1 Carlito syrichta
ACTCCATTGGATTCCATTCCACTCAACACTTTTCCATTTCTATCCTCTCCATTCCTTTCCTTTGATTCCATTCCATTACTCTCCATTCCATTCCTCTCTTCTCCATTCCATTCCTTTCCATTACATACCTCTCCATTCCATTCCATTCTATTCAATTCAACTCCATTCCATTCCTCTCCATTCCATTTTTCTCCATATCATTCCTCTCCTATTCATTCCATTCCATTCCATTTCATTCCGTTACTCTCCATTCCACTCCATTCTTCTCCTTTCCATTCCGTTACAATGCTCTTCATCCCATTCCTCTCCATTCCAATTTTTTAAATTCCATTACATCTCTTCCCATTCCTTTCCATTCCTTGGCATTCAAATCCTCTGTATATCCTTCCATTAGTCTCCATTCAATTCCTCTCCATTCCATTCCAATGCATTCCATTCATTCTATCCCATTCCTTTCCATTACATTACTCTCC
>NW_007005879.1:0-344 GCF_000164805.1 Carlito syrichta
CCATCTACAGGTTTTTAAAAGTACATCACACATTGCTTGAGCTCCCCAGTGGCTTCCCTTATGCAATATAGTTACCAATTCCCTGATAATTGTTTTTTTAACCATTTTTCTCCCATTGAGGAGGATCTACCTCCCTTCTTGGTTGGGACGGCTCCCATCTTTTTCATGTCTTCTACTTCCCTTTCAGTAAACTGTGGCCTTATGGTGATTACCGACAAGTTATGGGTAAGATTCAGAAACTTAATTTCTTTCTTTAAGGCAGTCTCTTTGACTACTTTATCAGTCAATTTATAACCAACTGCCTCAAAAAACTTCCTTGTTGATGACCATTTACATTGTGTGAC
>NW_007005880.1:0-810 GCF_000164805.1 Carlito syrichta
ATCTCCTCTGTAATTGGTGCGCCAGTGACTGGCCCTCATCTGTAATGTGTAAATCAGTGACTGGCCTACACACTGATGGACGCCCCAGAGACAGGCCTTCCACTATAATGGGTGACCCAGTGACTAGGCTTCTTCTGTAAAAGAGAGGAGAACGTTCTATCCAATGTGGCACCTAAGTTGGCAGAGAATCAATCACTGGGACCCCAAGAGAAGGAGACCAAGTCAATGGAGCATCTATTATAAAGGAGATGAAATCACTGGGACAACTTTGCAGAGGAGGGGCAATCACTGCTGCACACAAAATGGAAATGCACCAATCACTGACACTGTCATCACAGAGGAAGACTTTTTACTGATGTTACCAGTGAGGAGGAGGGCCTGCTGCTGGGGAACCAAGCACAGAAGGATCAAATCGGTGAGGCACAAGTGATGGAAGAGCCCTGTAACTGGTCACCAATCACCAGGAAATCTCACTCATTGGGGTGCCATAATGGAGGAGGGCTAGCCACTTGGGCAGCCATTAAGAAAGACCCAGTTACTGTCACAGCGATCACAGAGGAAAACTAGTCACTGGGGCACCCATCAAAGAGGAGGATCAGTCACTATAACATATTTCACAGAGGAGAATCTGTCACTGGTGCACCTGTCACAGAAGAGGTTCAGTCACTGGAACACTTATTATAGAGGAGGTTCAGTCAATGGAGCATATATCACTGAAAAGAACCAATAACTGGAACACCCTTCACAGAGGAGAGCCAGTAAAAGGAGTATCCAACACAGAGGACTGCTGCCACTGGAAAACCATTTATG
>NW_007005881.1:0-340 GCF_000164805.1 Carlito syrichta
ATTCATCACAAAGCAAGGAACAAGCAAGAGGCAGGCAGGATGCCAACAAGTTCTGATCTGTACAGGTAGGCATTACTCGGGATGATGCTCCTTTGGGCTTCTGCAAAGCTCCTTGATCAGCAGCACTGGACTGGGTATATCTGGTCTCTTTTCTCTGAAGAAACAAGATGTCTTTTCACACTTCTTAGAACTCAGGTTAAAGGACAAATCCACCAAAGCAATGGAAACAACTTAAAAATAGGGTAATAAAACTTTTAATCATCTAGAAGAGGCACTCCCCCCCAAAAAAGGAATTATCTTTTGGGGGGTGGGCCCCTAGTAGTACAGGCTTCCCTCTCTA
>NW_007005882.1:0-339 GCF_000164805.1 Carlito syrichta
ACAAATACCTGCACTACTGATTCTTTGTGATCTTTCAAAAAGCCTCACAATTTGATTTAGGCCAATTTGTCTTATCAGTAATCAATCCAGAGATGATGACATAAAGTATTTTTTTATGTAATATCCTTTCACCATAAAGCATAAAACAGAATTTCTCTTGTTGGCAACCCAGCATCTGTTAATAACAGATGGGCTTACCCAGATACAGTATACAAAGTTATATTAAATAACAAGTGCTTTCTTAGAGTTGTTTTAGATGTTCTGATTTTCACAGCACTTTTATAGTAAGAATTTTACTTTTTTGTACCTGAGGGTGTTTTTTTTGTGGGGGGGGGGGGG
>NW_007005883.1:0-886 GCF_000164805.1 Carlito syrichta
AATCATTTGGAAAAAGGCCCAGTCTTGGGCCTAAAGTTCCAGAAAGACAGTGGATTGGCAAACAATTGGCCTGTGGCTTTGGAAGTCTGACTTGGGTGAACTCTGGAGCCCAGAAGTTCTAGCCCAGGCTGGGCCACATAGCGAGAACTCATCACTCCCTGGAACGCAAACACTGGACTCAGCCATGGTGGCAGCTATGGTCCTGACTACACGTGATGCGGTGGCCTCAGTCATAGGGTGTTCCTTTTTGTTGCCCCTGCCAACAGAAAGTGTGAGTCAAGCCAGATACTGGGGCTCACGTCCATCAGCCCCATGCCCTGGGAGGTTGAGGTGGGAGGCTACCTGATCCCAGGTCTCAGAGACCAGCCCGGGAAGGTGGCCAGACCTCATCTCCGTAAGTGTCTCCAAAATCTAGTCAGGTGTGGTGACTGCCGGAGTCCCAGCTGCTCAGGGGCCAATGTGGGAGGACTACCTGAGTCCAGCAGGTAGAGGTTCCAGGAGCTACAATCGTACCACTGTGCCCAAGCCCTGCCGATGGAGTCTGGCGACAAATAAGATGTCTCTCAACTGCATCAAAACAGGTGTCCATGTCTCCCCAGGGAAAGATCCGCGTGGGTGAGGGATGATGGAGTGATTGGGATAGGAAGGGACTGTTTCCCTACCTGAAGGTGGTAGACAGAATGACTGGAACCTGGGCTGGCCTTGGTGTTGCTGGACTGCCTTAATTGTGCTGTTCCTGACAGCCACCCGAGCTTGGGGCAATCTGTTTTGTGAGCTCACACACATCTTTGCTGTGGGGTACAAGTGTGGAGAGTGGAGACAGGTCTTCTTGAGCATGTGGCCAAAGGCATGGGATGGACATGTCCAGTGGCCACCTCGAAACCTC
>NW_007005884.1:0-333 GCF_000164805.1 Carlito syrichta
CTTGGACAGGGCCAGATACCCCGGATAGGCCAAGACACCCCAGACAGACCCAGAAACCTCGGACAGACAGACACCCAGAAGAGGCCCAGACTCCCAGAACGGGCCCAGACACCTCAGACTGGCCCGCAAACCTATGACAGGACTAGGCACCTCAGAGAAGCCTGCAATCCTACAACATGACCAGACACCCCAAACAGGACCAGACACCAGAGACAGATCCAAATACTCTGGACAGAGCCAGAAATTCCAGACAGGCCGAGACATCTCACAGAAAGCCAGACATCCAGGACAGGACCAGATACTATGGATCGGTCCAGACACCACAGAAAGGCC
>NW_007005885.1:0-376 GCF_000164805.1 Carlito syrichta
CACACATCTTTTCTATGGGGCACCAGTGTGGAGGGTGTTGGCAGGCCTTCTGGGGTGCGTGACCAAAGGCAAGGGACAGACGTGCCTGGTGGCCACCTTTGATACCTCCTGAGAATGACAGGACAGAAAGAGCCATTTCCTCTCCCATTCCTGAGGGTGACACTTCACGTGGGCTGGAAGGGGTGGTGGTGGTGGTGGTCCTGATTATTATTTGGAGTCAGAATCCCACTCTGTCACCCAGGCCGGAAAAGAGGGGTATGCTCTCAGCCACCGGGAACTCCACCTAACAGGCTCAGGTAATCCTCCAGCCACAGCTCCCCGAGTGGCTGTAACCACTGGCCTGGGACACCATGCCAGGCTAATCTTTGGATTTATT
>NW_007005886.1:0-1477 GCF_000164805.1 Carlito syrichta
CTAGTCAGCAAGCAGACTTAAGTAGCTGACATATATTTAGCTAAAAAGTGAGCTAGCTGATTTAGTGAGCTGACTTAGCTAGCTAGCTTGTTAGCTAGCTGAATTAGCTAACTGACTTAAGTTGTTGACTAACGAGATAGCTAGCTGACTTAACAAGTTGGTTAGTGAGTTAGCTTTTTTATCTAGTTGGTAAATGAGATATCTAGGTGAATTAACTAGTTGGTTAACGAGTTAGCTAGGTGACATCTTTCTGGCTGATGAGTTGGTTGACTAGTTAGCTGGTTTAATACATTGGTTGACTACACAGCCAACTTGTTTGCTGGCATAAAAATTTGGCCGAATATTCGGCCGACAATTTAGCTGGGTTGACTAGCTGACCCACTAGTTAGTTCAGTTAACTAGTTGCCTGACTAATTTGCTGACCTAACTAGTCATCCGATTAGTTGGTCAACTAGTTAGCTCACCTAACTAATTGACCGACTACTTAGATGACCTAAATTGTTGACTGACATATGACTCACTAGTCGGCCAATAGGTTAGCTAACTTAACTAGGTGGATGGCTAGCCAACTGGTTAGCTGACTTCACTAGTCATTCGGTGAGTGAGCTGACATTTTAGCTGACTTAACTAGTCGACTGGTGAGTGAGCTGACTTGTCAGCTGAATTAACTAGTTCACCAGCAAGAAAGCCAATTGGTCAGTTGACTTAACTAGTCACCCTGCAGGTGAGTCGAATGGTCAGCCGACTTAACTAGTTGGGCATTGTGTGAGATGAGCGGTCAGCTGAATTTAGTCGTCTGAGGAGTGAGTCAACTGCTCAGACTTACCTAGTCGGCCAGTGAGTGAGCCTACCAGTGAGCCACTTAACTAGTCAGCCACTGAGTGAACCAATGCGTGAGCTGTCTTAACTATTCGGCAGGTGAGTGAGCTAACTTAACTTGTTGGCTGGTGAGCAAGTCAACTAGTTTTCTGACCTGTTGGCCTGCGAGTGAGTCAACATGTTAGTTGATCTGATGGCTGGTG
The DNA here is from genome assembly GCF_000164805.1 of Carlito syrichta. NCBI lineage: Eukaryota > Metazoa > Chordata > Mammalia > Primates > Tarsiidae > Carlito > Carlito syrichta. The sequence goes on from NW_007005886.1 coordinate 1,023, forward strand.
AGTGAGCTGACTAGTTTGCTGACCGGTTGGCAGGTGAGCAAGCCGTATATTTAGCTGACCTGATGGAAAGTGAGCGAGCCCACTAGTTAGCTGACCAGCTAGCTGAGTTGCTAGCCAACAAGTTAGCCAGGAAACTAGCTGGTTTGCTAGCTGACTTAACTAGCTAGCTGATTAGCTAGTGAGTTATCTATCTGACATAACTAGCTAGAAAACAAGCTATCTAGCTGTCTAGCAAGCTGACTTAACTAGCTAGCTAACTGGCTAGTGAGCTGGCTAGCTGACCTAATTATCTAGCTGACTTGCTAGCTGACTAGCTAGCTGACTTAACTAGCTATTTGACAATCAACCTGACTAGCTAGCAGACTTAACTAGCTAGCTGAATAGTTAGCTGACATGCTTGCTGACTTAACTAGCTAGCTGGCTAATAGGCCGACTTAAATAGCTTACTAACTAGT
>NW_007005887.1:0-330 GCF_000164805.1 Carlito syrichta
GAGCATGCTGGAGCAACACTGACTCTGATGCTTATTAGTATGTGGACTTTTTTTTCTTGAGTTGGCGTCTCACTCTGTCCCCCAGGCTGAAGTGCAGGGACATGCTCATGCTATCGCAGCCTCGAGGATCCTTGTGCCTCAGCTTTCTAAGTAGCTGGAACTACAGATGTGTGCCACCATACCCAGCTAATATTTTGATTTGCTGTAGAGACGAGGTCTTACCAAGTTGCCCGGGCCAGTCTCGAACCCCTAAGCTTGGGTAATCCTCTCACCTCTGCCTCCCAAAGTGCTTGGATAACAGGCATGAGCCACTGCACCTGGCTCATGCAC
>NW_007005888.1:0-487 GCF_000164805.1 Carlito syrichta
TATTTACAGTAGAGACTAAATTTGGTGCTAGAGATCCCTCAAGTTAGAAGGGTTTAGGACAAACCTTGGGAATTTCTTCAGATTTACCTTGGAAAAATTTAAAACCAAGATGAGAGAAGTTAAGTGTGATTATTCAGTAATTGGACTCTCTGCTAAAACGAGAAGATATATTTTTTAAGGAAAGATAATGGAATCCAAAGTGGCTATATCTTAAAATACATATCTGAAATACAGCACATGCAAAAAAACAAAACAAAACAAGAAACAACAGAATGAAAACAGAAACAGGAAAAGGTGACATCAAGAGAAAAAGCAGCCAATAAAAATCAGCTGTGAGGTGGTTCGCATAATACATTAACAAAACAAAGACTTTAAAATCTTAATTGTAACTATGCTTAAATAACTAGGAAAAATGCATGCTAAAATAATTTTAAAAGTACATATATAATCCTAATGAGTGGACTCATAAAGAATCTCAGCAACAAAA
>NW_007005889.1:0-325 GCF_000164805.1 Carlito syrichta
GGTGGGAGATCACTGGAACCTGGGAGTTAGAGATCAGCCTGGGCCATGAAGCGAGACCTCGTCGCTCCTCAGAACGAAAACACTGAAGTCTTGCCTGGTGTCATCCATGGTCCTGGCTACACGGGATGTGGTGGTCTCCCTCACGTGTTGTTATTTGTCTTGCCCTCACTGACAGAATATGCAAGTCCAGGCTGGGCACTCTGGTTGACGTCCATCAGTCCCACATCTTGGGATTCTGAGGTGGGAGACTGCCTGGGCCCAGGGGTTGGACACAGCCCAGGCGACGTCAACATACCTTGTCTCTGCATGACGTTCCCAAAATCGA
>NW_007005890.1:0-324 GCF_000164805.1 Carlito syrichta
CCATCATCCCCCGCCCACACAGGCATTCCCTTGGAAGCCATGGACACCCATCGTGACAGATGTGGGAGGTGTGTTTTGCCAGGATCTCTGTTGGCCAGGCTAGGGTCCCGGGTCATCAACCTGCAGGGCTAAGGTGTTCCTCCCGCCTCTTCCCCTGAAGATCTGGGACTCCATAAGCCATTATGCCTGACCCCATTTTGAAGACCTCTCGATGAGACAAGGTCTGGTCATGTTGCCCAGGCTGTTCTCTGACTCCTGGACTCAGGCAACCTCCCGTCTCAGCCTCCCAGGATGCAGGGCTGATGACCTTGAGCCATGGATCCC
>NW_007005891.1:0-323 GCF_000164805.1 Carlito syrichta
AATGGGTTTCTTTCCTTCTTTCTTTCCTTTCTTCCTTACTTCCTTCCATCCTTCCTACCTACCTTCCTTCCTTCCTTCCTTCCTTCCTTCCTTCCTTTCTTCATTTCTTTCTTTCTTTCTTTTATATCCTCCTAGGTTTCCTAAGCTGCTCTCAAACTGCCCAACTCGAGTCATCCTCTTGGTCTGTGCCTCCCAAACTACTGGGATCACAGGCTTTCTATTTGATCGACATCCTGGTCTCCTGCCTGGTCTTGAACTCTGGGCCAGAGGATATCCTCCTGCCATGGCATGCCTTCATCCAAGGATTACTGGGTTTTGATTGG
>NW_007005892.1:0-6184 GCF_000164805.1 Carlito syrichta
TAGACATTCAATCAGTGCATTGAGCTGACTTAAATTTTTATGTAATGACATAGCTAATTGGTTTACTTGTTGAAATTAGTTGTTGGCTAAATCTTAATTCAAGGTCCTCATCCCAGAGACAGCAATTTCTTTCTGTCTTACACTAACCTTAGTACAGTGATTAAATCAATTAGGATAACTTCCATGTAGATGACTGGCATGTGAAATTTGGTTCCTCTTTCTTTTTTCTTGTAACATACCACTCCTGAATTAGCCTTTTAAAGTGTTGAATAATTTGAAATTTTTCTTGTAGAGGTGTACAGAGGATTTACTTGTCTAACAATAAGATTATTTTAATAAGTTTACTTATCTTATAGAATGCCAGAGAGCCAATTTTTACTATTTTATATATATCTCCATGTTTTTAGATAATGGTGGTCCACACTCCTTTATTCCATTCTAATTTCATGTCTCTGAATATAACACAAAATTACATTTTAAAACCAATCTATAGTGAGTGTATGTTTTATCTTTATACCAATATATTATCTCTTTTATAATAGTAATAGTATCAAAACATTTTAGTATATTTTGAAATAGTCAGAATGCATTTCACAGACATGTTTCTTCTTGTTAGAGAAGTAGCATTCATTTTCTCATTTGAGGAATTGAGCAGTGGCAATCCACCCTTTTTTAACTACTTGAAGGATTATTAAAAATATTTATGATTGGTCTTCAACTTTAGAAATTAACTAAAAATAAATAGTTGGGATTTTTTTTTGAAAATTTTCCAAGTGATACCAATGTGCAGCCAGGGATGAAGATTACATCCAACACATGAATCCATGAACTTCAAATTGAGATATTCTGCAAAATTGGAGTAGAGAAGAATGAAGAAATGAAAGACTAGACAAGCAGAGGGAGTGGGGCACATCCCCTGTGTTAAAGCAATTCTTCTCATATATTTTACTGTCTTACTTTTCAACATTTTTTTGTTTAATATACAGTATGACCATAGAAATTGTATTGTCAGCCCTTGTGCTTCCGTAAGGGCATGCAAGGTTCAGATATGCTTATTCTATGTTAAATTGTATTCTTTTCTTTTGTGCTAAATACCATACAGTTATTTTCATCCCAATATAATTTGTTTTAGATACCAGTTAAATTAATTGTCTTGACCCATATAATACTCTGCCAGTTTATAGTTTTTGCTTTAAAAATAAAAGTGATAGAAAAATATTGTTTTTCTTGTTTTATTTGTATAAAGTCAATAATCTTATTATCAATATGTTATGATTCCAATTAATTAGTACATACATCTACTGTATCAGTACTTTAAAGATACAGTTTTATTTGCTTTTGAATCAGTCCTAATCTTAATTCTAATCAGTACTCTAAACATTTGCAATCTCTATGACACATAAAAACAAATTGGCAACTGAAAGTTCTTGTGTAAACATTGTGGTGATTTATAATGCATAGATTTATTTTCCTGACCACAAATTATTTGAAGAGGAACCTATACTCTATGGAAATATAATTTTGCAGGGACTGGACTGGTGAAAGTCGGTGATCTGGAACATGTGCCAAGTGATGAAGAATGTGGACATTAGGCTCACCATACCCCAAGACTCACTAAATGTGTGAGTTTGGCACCTTTACTTTGTGACTTTAGGCAATGTAATTGTAAGAATAAAAAATTGTAAAATTAAAAAATAAAGTGTAAAACTAAATTGTAAAAAAATGCTAGTTATAATTACTCTATATAGTTGTCACTAGGTTTAAATAAAATGATCTAAAATCCGTTGGATCCTATGAAGAATTTATTAAATGCTAGTGATCATTATTGTTATCTCTTTGGGAACTCTGAACAATAGGCACACTCCCTTGAATAGATATTAATTACACCAACCTAATTCTTCATCAGATAAATTGCATAGGATGAATAAAGAAGGAATGAGGAGTATGAAGTTGATGCAGAGAGGCTGAAATGCAGTGCAGCAGAGTCACTAGACTAGGAGGACTGTCAACAGAGTTACTACTACAGCTAGTGCAGCATAGAATGATAGCCTCATTCTCCTAAGTGCATGACCATTGAAATTGTACTGTCTGCCCTTGTGCTTCAGTGAATTCTTGTGTCTGAAAGCATTCATGTGGACTCAGACATATTTTCTTAGAGCTATACCTGAGTGTCATATAATATTTTGCTTTACAGAATAATGTTATTTTCATCAGAACTTTTAACTTGTATCTGGCATAAGGAAGACAATTGGTTATTTAATGCCATTTTTATACACATTACACTTTTAATGTGTAATTCCATTTTTTCAATAGGTAATACTTATTGAATTCTTATGTAAACATTCATATATTATCTACGAATATTGTTTTTCTTCATCTGAATGTTATGTTGTCTGTTTGTTATGTTAAACTGGTAGGAGGATTCAATTCAATGTTGAAGAGGTGAAGTGACCACAGAAACTCTTATGGCACTCTTGAATTTTACGGAGATCTTCTATCATTCACTGCGAAATTAAATTTCCATATTTCTTTTCTAAATTCCCTCATCAAATAGATGAATTTTGCTTATAATCTAAGTTTGTTTAGTGCTTTAAATAAAAGCTTGGTATTCAATTGGAACACGATTTATCTTTATCTATGGCTGTATCATTCTCCATTAATTTCTCAGTGTCATAAAGGCATATTTTGTAGTAATTTTAAAATTTCACTTCTGTTTTTGGCTTGCATAGTTTTTGATGAGCAGTCACTTGTTATTCTTTCATTGTCCTAATGTTAGTTGATCACTGCATTCAGAAATGAGTCCATCTTGGATATTGATATTATTCTTTTAAACTTATTTCTGAATTCACTGTGATACAAATATTATTACAATTTTAACCTCATGTTCTACAACTGTGAATTTGAATTTACTGCTTCATATTCTTATATTCTTTTCTAATTTTTTTAAAGTTATTGCATCCTCTTTATCATGAATAAGATTAGTTTTACTAATGGCTAATGAAGTCAAACATTTTTCTTTTTGTGAGCTTATCTACAACCCATGTATTTTCCTTAGTAAAATGTCTATACAAATCTTTGTACATTTTACTGTTTTTTTATTACTGAAATTGTGTTTACATGTAATAAATTCCAATTCTTTTCTTCTGTGTTTTTAAATCATTTTAGAAATCAAATTGTCTTAGATTAGATTAAATCAAATATATCAATGATTATTATTATTATTTTTAATACTACCAAACCAACTTTGCCTTTCCTAGGTTTCCAGTATTTTTTTATTAACACTTTATATCTCTAGGTTTTTTATTATTTGAATACCTTAATATACATTTATGTTTTATAATGATCCAAATATGATATATTCTGGCAAATATTTCTTGTATATATTTAACGTGTGTATGCTATTGTTGAACAGAATATTCTCTAAATTAAATCGACTTCATTGATAGTGTTTTTGAGGTCCTCAAAGTACTTGTTGCCTAATTGTTTTATCAGTTACAGAGAGAGGAGTGATGAAGTGTGTCTCAATAATTGTGGGTATATCATTCTGCTTTCATTTATATCCATTTTAGTTTTTATGTATTTTCAAGACCTTTTGTTCGGTGTAGACACTTTTGGGATTGGTAGTCTTCCTGAGGAATTGACCCCATTACTGTTATGTACATTCTTCATACTATTAGTTTTCTGACATATATTTTCTTATTTTTTTCTTATTTCTTTTTCTTCATTTCTTTCTTCTTATTTCTTTCCTTCTTTCTTTATTCTTTGAGAACTGCTTTCAGTCTCTTGCACAAGCTGAAGTTCACTGGCATAATCACAGTTTACCATAACCTCAAATTCCTGGGCTCAGACGATCTTCATGCCTCACCCTCCTGAGCAGTAGGGGCTATAAGCACCAACCAAAAATCGCAACTAATTTTTCTATTTCTTGTGGGTATGGTGTCTCACTTTGTTGCCTACACTGATCTTGACTTCCTCATCTTCAGGAATGCACCCATCTCGGCTTCACAAAGAACTGAATTACAGGTGTGTGCCACTGTGCCTGGCTGTGTTTATTTCAATTCCCTCTCCTTCATCTTTTGGTATTGTAGTTTCTGTCTTTTTTGAAACCCTGAAAACTTTGAATTCTCCATTACTTGGAGTATTTTTCAGGCATAATGCAGCAGGTACTGCTCATCTCTGGTGCAATACAACTGGGAAGATAGCATCATCATCTTGGGCTCACTCAGGTCAATAAATGTCATAAATACAACTTCCTTCTAAACTTATGTCTTTATGGTTCTCATGTCTTAAGTTCTTGGGTATTCAGGCTTTGTATTCTCTTTATAAGGACTGAACTTACTTTGGTTCTGAATGTTACCATGTTTACTTTCTCTTTCTACACATCTCCAAAACTGGAATCCTGCTTAGTTCTTGCTAAAGAGAATAACAACTATTTGTTGCATATTACCTTAAATTTCCTTTGGTTATTATAATGAGTTTTTGAGATGAGAATTTTTATGAGTCTGTTTTACAAAAGAGGAAACTAAGGTTTACTGGGCTTAGATAACTTGGCTAGGTACACCAACAGCAAAGTTTAGGGCTGGCTTTCAGAGTCATATATTTATTGTTGCTTTCATTCAATAAAAGATATTAATTTCCTACCAAATTTCAGATGTTGCTCTTCTATATGATTTACAGGTATATTCAGGAAATATGGCAGTGAACAAATATGTGTGTGTGTGTGTGTGTGTGTGTGTGTGTGTGTGTGTGTGTATCTCTTCTCATCCTTCACTTGCAGGAATGAGGTGAACAAGAATTGGCAAATATATAATCAAAAGTATAAACATAGATAAAAATAAGTAAGTGGGTAAAATAAATAGTATGTAGGGTAATTATAGGGAGAAATGGAATGCAGCGAAGGGGACTGAAGAGTGTTAGTTGGTAGGGGAAGGTGAAATTTAAGAAGAAACTTAAAGTGTCCTAAAAAAAAACACAATGTGCCAATGTTCACAAAAAGGGAATGAATACTCCAGGGAAAGCAAACAGTCAGATAGAAGACCATGAAGCAAAACAAAACAAAACAAAACACTGATGATGACAACAACAACAAACACAGAATACTCAGAAAACAGAACATCATCAGTACGTGGGAAAGAGAGGGTTTAGCGTGGAGAGCAGAAGACAATGAAATCAGAAAGGAAATGATACACTCAGATCCTAGAAGGTTGGAGGTTTTCAGCTTTTGCTTTGAGTATGCCATTGAAAATGTTTGAATGATGTGATCTGACTTATGTTTAGGAGAATCTATGGATGCCATGCTAATTTGAGAATGCAGGAGTGTGAGGACACTATTGGGAAGACTAATGATATATTCAAATAATTTATTAACTCAAAACTGTTAGATCATGGATTGGCAAAACCAGTCCCACGGATCATTTTGTATGACCTGTGAGCTAAGAATGATACTTACATTTAGAAACAGTTTAGAAAATGAAAAAGGAAGTGAAAAGGCAAGAGGAGGGGGAGGAGGAAGGAAATAAGGAGGAATAGAAGGTACTACATAAACTGTATATGAACCATAAAGCTAAAAATCTGGAAAATATTTGCAAAAATCTGAAGGAAAGTATCTGGCTGGAAGTTGGTCCTCAACAAAACCCAAAGTAGGAATGTCTGAGTAAATTAGCCACTGAATATGTTGCATAATGATAGGTGTTGAGAAATACATAAGGCTTCACTCACAATCTTGATTTTAAAAAGGCCATTCATTTCCATAGAGTTATTGAAAAAGTCTAATTTCCAAAAGAGTAAAACAAAAGGTACTGTCTAAAATGAACAATATCATGACAAAGTATAAAAGAAGGAAATAATAACACAATATAACATAGAGCATCTTTATGGCACATAAACATTTTAATGCTAATTACTAAATTTAATTTTCAAATCAGCTACATGAGATAGGTATAATTGTTCCTCTAGAAATTGCAACATCCTAAATCCTTAGTAATTGATTGCTCAAAGAATAACATGACTGATATTTATTGCTTTCAAAAATTCTGACATGTGATCATGTGTTTTCAGAGTTCCTATAGGAAATCATTATCCAACATTTGTTCCATTTGGGTCTTTATTTCAAACAACAAAAAAAGCAAAGATTATTATTATTATTTTTATTTTTGGGGGAGGTGTGGAGTCTCACTCTGTCACC
>NW_007005893.1:0-320 GCF_000164805.1 Carlito syrichta
TTGTTAAATTAAATCATTCCTAGGTTTGGACTTCCCTTCTCTATTGGCTCTAATAATAGTCCTGCCTTAACCTCATCCATAGTCCATCCATAGCACAGCTGGTTAGTAAAGCACTAAACATTGACTGGAAATTACATTGTGCTTACCAACCACAAAGCTCTGGACACGTAAAACGCATAAACTGGACTTAAATCTACTTTAACCAAATTAATAATAGAGACCAGTAAAAAATGGGTAAGCCTTTGACCTTTAGCTCTTCTTCGACCCCAATGCACCCCATATAAGTCTGGGTTTATCCCATATAAAATCATATTTTTAAA
>NW_007005894.1:0-318 GCF_000164805.1 Carlito syrichta
CCAGCTAGCCAGCTGGCTAACCAACTGACTTAACTAGCTAGCTACCTAGCTAGCCAGCTGTATACCCAACTGAATTAACTAGCTTAATCAACTAGCTATCCAGCTTGCTAGCCAGCTGACTTAACTAGTTTGCTACCTAGTTAGACAGCTGGTGAGCCAGCTGAATTAACTAGTTGACTTCACTAGCTATCCAGCTGGCTAGCCAGCTGACTCAACTAGATGACTTAACTAGTGAGCCAACTGGCTATCCAGCTAACATAACTAGCTCTCTACCTAGCTAGCTAGCTGGCTAGACAGTTGAATTAACTAGCTGAATTA
>NW_007005895.1:0-363 GCF_000164805.1 Carlito syrichta
CCCACAGGAAGGACCTGGCTGCACCCTCTCCTCCCTGCTCTCCCCTCTGGGCCCTCCTCACCTGTGTCTCAGCACATGTCACACCCGGCCTCCTCAGTTACTCATGCCTGTGCGTGTTTTCCTTCCTAGCCTGGTTGTTGCTGGAGGACATCTCTGAGTCCCTGTCAGTGCTCAGTCAGGAGAGTAGGCAGGCTGAGGTGCTGATGTGGGCAGCCCCCAGAGACCAACATTCCCTGGAGCCCACCCAGCTCCAGTGGCCCCTTCTAGTCATCTATGCCAGCAATCAAATCCCCCCCGCCCTCCAGAGACCTAAGCCCCATGTTGACCTTCACCTCACAAAGGCCACTTCTGTTACAGAGGGGC
>NW_007005896.1:0-504 GCF_000164805.1 Carlito syrichta
CAACTAGTTAATTCTGCTGTGCATTTCTGCAAGCTAGTTAGGTCAGCAAACAAGCCAGCCAACTTGTTAACCGTGCTAACTTGTGGGCCATCTCGTCAGTCAATTAGTTGACCCAGCTAACTAGTCAGCCAACTAGTTGGTCGATTTGTTAAGCCAGCTAACAAGTCGGCCGAGTAGTCAGTCAATGTGTTAAACCAGATAAGTAGTCAGTCGAATTGTCAGTCAACAAGTTAAGTCACCTAGCTAAGTCATTAACCAACTAATTAAGACAGCTAGTTCACTCATTTACCAAATAGTTAAAGCAGTTAGCTAACTCGTTAAGTCAGCTAGCTATCTCGTTAGCCAACTTGTTAAGTCAGCTAGCTAAGTCAACTCACTAACTAGCTAGCTAGCTAAGACAGATAGCTAAGACAGCTAGCTCACTCATTAGTTAACTATTTAAGCCAGCTACTTAAGCCTGCTACCTAAATAGTTTGCCAACTAGTTAAGTCAGCTACTTATTCA
>NW_007005897.1:0-349 GCF_000164805.1 Carlito syrichta
TCCATTCCATTACTCTTTATTTCCCTCCATTCCATTCCTCTGCATTCCATTTCACGACATTTCATTCCAGTCCATTCAATGCCGTTCCATTCCTTTCCATTCCTTTCCATTTAATTCCTCTGCATTCCAATCCTCTCCATTCCATTCCATTCCAGTTTATTGCATTCCATTCCTCTCCATTCCATTCCATTCTTTTCCATTCCGTTTTACTCTATTCCATGACTCTCCATTCCATACCACTGCATTCCATTCCACTTCACTCCTTTCCGATCCATTTCATTGCATTAACTTATTTTCTACTTCAATCCACTCTATTCTCTTTGTCTCCATTCTATTCCTTTCCATTCCA
>NW_007005897.1:2014-2920 GCF_000164805.1 Carlito syrichta
TCCATTTCACTCTATTTCATTCCATTCCGTTCCATTCCCTTCCATTTACTTCTTCTCCATTTCATTTTTCTCCATTCCATTTAATTCCACACCATCCCAATGCATTCCTCTGCACTCAATTCCATACCATTCCATTCAATATCAATCCATTCCACTCTATTCCATTCCTCTCCTTTCCTTTCCTCACCATCCCACTGCATTCCTGTATTCCATTGCATTCTTTCCATTCCATCCCACTCCTCTCCATTCCATTCCATTGTATTCTATTCTATTCCATTCCACTCCATTTCATTCCAGTCCAATCCATTCTGCTCCATTCCATTCCTATTGATTCCCTTCCATTCCACTCTTTTCCATTCCTCTCCATTCCATTGCATTACAATCCATTCCATTCTTCTCAATTTGAATTTTTCATTTTATTCCTCTCCATCACATGCCACTAAATTCCAATCCATACCTTTCCATTCCTTTCCATTCCTTACTATTCGATTCCTCGATTTCCCTTCAATTGCTCTCCCTACAGTTCTTTTCCTTTCCAATGCAATCCAGTCTATTTCTCTAGATTCCATACCACTCCATTCCATTCCTCTCCATTCTATTCCTTTCCATTCTATTAATCTCCATTACATTACACTCTCCACCATTTCATTCCATTGTAATCCATTCCATTTTATTCCATTCCATTCCTCTCCATTCCAATCCTCTCTATTCCATTCCATCCCACTACTTTCCTTTCCATCTCTTTCTTCTCTTTTCCATTCCAATCTACTTCTTTCTACTGCATTCCCATCCATTTTATTTTTCTCCATTCTATTCCTCTCCATTTCATTATCCTTCAATTTATTCATCTCCATTAATTCCATTTCCAGTCATTCCATACCATTCCATTTCACTCCATTCCTTTCC
>NW_007005898.1:0-316 GCF_000164805.1 Carlito syrichta
AGGTCCATTATATGAGTGAGAACATGTGATATTCGGATTTTTGTTTTTGTGAGAGGTCACTCAGTATTATATCAGCCATTTTTTAAAACACCAAATCTCCTTGTATTTTGCAAACTGCCAAGTTCAGTTGGGGTTGGTTGGAAGTCATCTTAGAGAGAGGAGGTGGAGGAGGTGGAGATTTGGCTTTTCCACAGCACCCCACACCCAACCCTGAAATGCTACAACTGCCCACCCAGACCCCTTTTTCAGAGAAAGTTTTCCAAATCTCTTTCGGTTGGGCACTGGACTCAAGCAAGCACAGTTCCTCCCTCAGGAA
>NW_007005899.1:0-413 GCF_000164805.1 Carlito syrichta
AGCTAGTCACGGGACATTCATCATGGAGGAACAGTAACTGGGCACAAATCACAGAGAGGGCACAGTCAATGGAGCACCTATTAAGGAGGAAGACTAGTCACTCAGGCACCCATCAAAGGGGAAGTACAGTCATTGGGCATCCATAATTGTGGAGGTTTAGAAACCGGGACACATATAACAGAGGAAGGCTAGTCACTGGGGAATCAATTTTGAACAAGTCCCAGTAACTTGGAAACTAGCCCTCACAGAAGAGGGCTAATTACTGCAGTACCCATCACAGAGGATGTTAAGTCATTGGGCACCAATCACAAAGGAGATCCAGTCATAGGGGTACCATTCTGAAGGAAGCCCAATCACTGTGAAACCTATCATAGAAGAGAACTTGTCAGTGGGGAACTCATCATATATAAAGG
>NW_007005900.1:0-315 GCF_000164805.1 Carlito syrichta
AGAAAAAAGAAAGCAAGAAAGAAAAAAGACAGACAGAAATCCATTCTCCTGCAAACCTTCTGCCCTCTGTCCTTCTGCCCCCAACCCTTACAAATGAGGGTCCCCCAAGCTTGAAACGTTTCAGCCCTAACGTCTGGTACTCAGTCTTGTCATCCCAGTGCTTTGGAGGGCAAAAGCTAGCGGCCAGGCCAAGCCCCGGGGCCAAGACCGGCCCGGGTGCCGTGGCGAGATTTGTCACTACCGTCCATCCCAAATGACCAGGCGTGGTGGCATGCACCTGTCACTCTAGCTTCTCAGAAGCCCCAGGAAAGGCTT
>NW_007005901.1:0-300 GCF_000164805.1 Carlito syrichta
AGCATCCTTAACTACTTGTTCGGCAAGTGAGCCCACTATTGAGCTGACTTAACCTATCATTTGGCCAGCAAGGTGACTATTTAGCTGTCCTGTTGGTTTTCGAGTTAGCTGACAAGTTTGTTTACCTGTTGGCTGGTGAGTGAGCTGACTAGTTTGTTGACTGGTTGGCAGACGAGCGAGTTGACTAGTTAGTTTACCTGATGGAAAACGAGTGAGCCCACTTGTTAGCTGACCAGATAACTGAGTTGCTAGCCAACTAGTTAGCTAAGTAACTAGTTGATTTGCTAGCTGACTTGACTA
>NW_007005902.1:0-356 GCF_000164805.1 Carlito syrichta
CTGTCCTCTCAATAAATCCTGCTTTCAAAAAAAAAAAGAAATAAAGTCATTGTGGGGCAACCTGTTGCCAGATGTGCATCCTCAGGAGATAACAGAATTTGCACAGGAGAGAACCCCAAGGAACATGGTAAGTGTGGTGTAATGCCTTCAGATACAAATTATGTTTTATTTTATGTTACAGGAGACGTAGGGAAAATTTGAAACACTCAACATGGAAATATCTTTTCATCAAAGTTTTAGCTTATACAGCTGAAAACTTTCACTAATAGGATGTTGTGACACTGAAAGATATACACCATTAAATATCAGGGCTAATTAGTAGGTTGAACTGTAATGACTTTGACTTCAAAAAATTT
>NW_007005903.1:0-506 GCF_000164805.1 Carlito syrichta
ATCTTGTCTGAATTTGTAAGTTGGATGTCATCTGACGTGGGTGGGGATGGAGCATATGTGGGCCACATCTGTTATGTGCCAGGGCTCAGTCTGGGGCTGTCACACCGATTTTTCAGATACCAACGCCAAGATTGGCCCCACAATGGTACCAGGTCCAGGCTTGCGCCACCCAGAAGCCCGCATGCCTTTTGTGAGTTGGGCTGGTGCAAAAAGGCAGGTGTTCATCCCCTGTGGGAAGAGCCATAGGCAGCACGTGTGCCTACCTGGAACCATGCCTCCACAAACACACTCACCTCACCTTGTGCCTTGCTGTGCACAGCCCAGTGATGCCTCACCAGGTATCACCCCCACCTGTGGACACAGTGCTGCCCCATCTGTCTTCATTCGTTGTTGTATTTCTCTCAGACCCTGCTGCGTTGGGAAGCAGTGCAGGCAGAGGGGGTGGAAGGAGCATGTCTTAAGGCAACCAAAGCTGCTCTGAGCTCACCTGAAGCCACTAAAACCTT
>NW_007005904.1:0-2319 GCF_000164805.1 Carlito syrichta
TAGATCTTAGGAAGACGCCGTATACTTTTTTGGAGATTGAAAAAACATGTCACCCACATTCCTTATTCTTTCTTAGGAAAAGTCAGTGCATTTGCCTGTATATGAGGATTTCATTTCCCTAGTTCATGTCAAAAACCGAAATTCGTGTTTAGCCCTTAGCACAAAACCCTGAAGTTTTTTTGGGATGGAGGAACGTATAAACCAGATTCCTTATTCTCCTTTAGCAATAGACAGTGCAGTTTCCTGTATATGAGGTCTCCCATTATCCAGGTTCCTACTCCCAAACCTTAATGGTGGTTATCTCTTAGCAAGACAGTCTGCACCTTTTTTGAATGAAGACCTCGTGTAAACAAGATTGCTTATTCTTCCGTATCAACAGGTCGTGCAGTGTTCTGTATATGAGGATTCCCATTACTGAAATTCTTGCTTCATTCTCACCAAGACACCAAGATAATTCTTGGTGACCTGGAATTCCAGTTGCTTGGATATCAAGAGAAAGACTCCCATAAAGTTCTTGACTAATTGGAACCCAAGATTCCTGGTCCATTTTCAAAAGATACACTAAAAATGTGGCGACATAGAAGCCCAGATTGCTGATTAAGCCTTATCAAGAGATTTTGTAGATTTAGGCGATTCAGCACTCCATGCACCGGATTCCCTTTCCGTTCTCAGCAAGATGCCCTGAATTTCCTAGTCCATGTGGATTCTAAACCTCTGTGTACAAAAATACAAACGCCCAGATGTTTCCTGGTTGTGGAATCCATGGATCCTGGTTACATTTTAATAATTCGTACTAAATATTTAGCAACTGCAAAGCCCTCGGTCCCTCTACAAATAAAGTACAAACGGAAATTTAAGGATTACCAAGTTCATCTCAACATCAAAGTTACATCCAAACACGGCAATATGATACCTTTTTTCCAGGAATCTGTCCTTAATTGTTCCGAGGAACTTAAGGGATTTGTACTACCAGATACCCGATTACAACTCTCAAGAGGAACAGAATGTTGTTGGAGTTCTGAAATGACTGATTCATAATACCCACAAGCCAAATATCTCTGAAACATGAGACGAGCTAGAAGCCTTGATTCTTCTTTAAACCGCATCAAGACGCCCTGAGAATTTTCCGGATTTTGGACTACTGTATCACAGTTTCCTTAATCTTCTTTACCGAGAGGCCGTGTAATGTCCGGTATATGAGGACTCCCTTTCCCCAGAATTCTGTTTGGAAACCCTGATTCTTGTCTTGCCTGTAGCAAGATGTCATGTAGATATTGTCACGGAGGAACCGTGTAAAAGAGAATTCTTAGGTCTCCTTAGCTAGAGTTCATGTAGATTCTGCATATGAGGACTGCTATTATCTATGTTCCAGCTACTAAACCCTGATTCTTGTTTAGCCCACAGCAGATGGCCTGTGGATTTTAAGGACTGAGGACTGCTATAACCCCGATTCTTTTCTTCCTTGGCAAGGGGCTCTGTATTTTCCTGTATATTAGGACTCTCATTAGATACATCTTGGTTCGCAACTCTGATTCATTTTAGAACATTCCAAGGTGCTCTGTAGATTTTTAGGACTGAGGACTCGTGTAAGCCAGATTTCTTATTCTTTCTAGGCAAAAATTCATGTAGTTGCCTGTAAATAAGGACTCCATTTTTCAGATTCATGCTTGCAAACACCATGATTCGTATTTAGCCCATAGCAAGATGACCTTAAGCTTTTTTGGGATTGAGGACACGAGAAATACAGATTCTTTATTCTTACTTACCCATAGGCAGTGAAGTTTCCTTTATATGAGGACTCCCATTACCCAGATTCCTACTTCAAAAACCTGATTCGTGGATGCATCTTAGGAAGACGGCCTGTAGTTTTTATGTTTGAGGACTCATATAAGGAAGAATCCTTATACTTTCTTAGCAATATGACGTGTAGTTTCCTGTGCATGACGACCTTCATTACCCAGCTTCCTGTTTCACGCTGCAGGATGCTGAGACAGTTTCAGGAGACCGAGAATTTCAGTGTTGTGGATATCAAGAGAAAGACGTCCATAATCTTCTTTGAGAACTGGAATCCAAGATTATTGGTTCCCCTAAACAAGACCTCCCCAAAATGTGGAATATTCCAAAACCAAAACACCAATTCTTACCTGCCCACCCAAAAGAATTTTCTGTTCTTTGAGGTCACCTGAATCTAGGATTTTTGTACCAATATTCCTTTTGATTCTGGGGAACATGATTTTGATCATAGATAGTCCCAGGAGAGAAAAGTATTTCTAGGGCCAAATCCTTGATTACAACTAACAAGAGGACCAGAAAGATCCG
>NW_007005905.1:0-1501 GCF_000164805.1 Carlito syrichta
CAATCCTCTCCATTCCATTCCTCTCAATTCCTTTTTATACCATTCCATTCTTCTACATTAACCCCCTCCATTCCATTCTATTCCTTCTCATTCCTCTCCATACCATTCTTTTCTACTCCATTCCCTTCCCTTCCACTCCATTACATTCCACTCAATTCCATTCCATTCCATTCAATTCAACTCCCTTGAATTCCATTCCATTACTGTCCATTCCATTTCTCTCTTCTCTATTCTATTCTTTCCTATTACATTCCTCTCCATTCCATCCCATTCCATTCCATTCAACTCCATACTAGTCCTCTCTTTTCCATTCCTCTCCATTTCATTCCTCTCCTATTCATTCCATTCCATTCTGTAACTCACCAATCCACTCCATTTTCTCCTTTCCATTCAATTTCATTGCTATTCATCCTATTCCTCTCCATTCCATATCTTTAAATCCCATTACATCTCTTTCCATACCTTGGCATTCAATTCCTCTGTATTACCTTCCATTCCTCTCCTTTCAAATCCTCTCCATTCCCTTCCACTGCATTCCATTCATTCCATTCCATTCCTTTCCATTACATTACTCTCCATTCCATTTAATTACTCTCCGTTGCATTACATTGTATTCCATTCCATTCCCTTGGACTCCATTTGATTCTTCCCATTCCATTCCTCTCCATTCCATTACAATCAACTCCATTGCATTTCACTCCACTCCTCTGCATTCCATTCCTCTCAATTCTATTCCTCTAAATTCCATTCCTCATTCCATCCGTCTCTCTTCCATTCCATTCCATTCCATTTCATTCTATTCCATTCCACTTCATTCTGTTCCATTCCATTCCTCACCATTCCTTTCCATTCCATTCTGCTCCATTCCATTCCTCTCCATTCCATTCCTGACCATACCACTCCTTTCCACCACTACCATTCTATTCCTTTCATCTCCACTCTATTCCTTTCCATTCAATTAGTCTCCATTGCATTCCTCTCAATTTCATTGCATTGCATTCCATTTCTTTCCACTCCATTCCTTTCCACTCTATTCCATTTCAAGCCTCTCCATGACACTCCATACCATTCCTCACCAATTCATTCGATTCCACTCCATTCCACTCCTCTCTTTTTCTTACTAATCCATTCCAGTCCTCTCCTTCCATTCCATTCCATTTTATTCCATTACTTTCCATTCCATTCGACTCATTACCATTCTGATCCATTCCATTCCCTTCCATTCCATACCATTCCATTCCTCTTCATTCCTTTACATTGTATTGCACTCTACTGGATTCCATTCCATTCAACTCTTTTCCATTTCCATACTCTCCATTCCTTTCCCTTGAGTTCCATTCCATTACTCTCCATTCAATTCCTGTATTCTCCATTCCATTGCTTTCCTCTCCATTCCATTTGTCTCCATTCCATTCCATTCTATTCTATTCAACTCCATTCGAATCCTCTCCATTCCATTCCTCCCCATTCCAGGGAACTCCATTCAATTCAACTCCATTCC
>NW_007005905.1:2013-4255 GCF_000164805.1 Carlito syrichta
CATTCCAGTCCTCTCCATTCCACTGCTCTCAATTGCATTCCTCTTCAGTCCATTCCTTCCCATTGCATTCCTTTACTTTCCTCTCCATTCTATTCCATTCAATTCTTCTCAATTCCCTTTTATTCCCTTTCATTCCTCTCCGTCACATTCCTGTAATTTTAATTCCATTCTTTCCATTGCTTTCCATTTGTTACCATTCGATTCCTTCTTCATTACCTTCTATTCCTCTGCGTACAATTCCAGTCCATACCATTACAATTCATTCCACTTCCTTAGATCCTATTCCTCTCCATTCCTTTCCACTCCATTCCATTCTTCTCCATTCCACTCCACTCCACTGAAAGCCATCACTTTCCTTCCTTCTCCATTCTATTCTATGCTATTCCTTTCAGCTCAATTCCTCTCAATTTTATTCCTCTCCATTCCATTCCTTTACTCTAAATTCCATTCCATTCCAATGTATTCCATTCCATTCCATTCTCTTCATTTCTTTCAATTGCATTCTGCTCCATTCCATTACTCCCCATTCCAATTCTTTTCATTCTATTCCACTCCACTCAAATCCATTCCATTTCTTTCATCTCCAATATATTCCATTCTGTTCATTTTAACTCCATTCCTCTCCATTCCATTCGTCTCCATTTTACTCCTCTCCATTCCGTTACTCTCCTTTCCATTCCTCTGCATTCCATTCAATTCCAATGCACTCCATTCCATTCCATTCTCTCCATTTCATCCCATTCAATTCCTCGCCATTCCATTTCTGTCCTTTCCATTACATTCCACTCCATTCCTTTGTTCAACTTTCCTTTCTTTTCTATTCCATTACTCTCAGTTCCATTCCATTCCGTGCCATTCCACTTAATTCCATTTCTCTCCATTCCAGGTCAATCCTCTCCATTCCATTCTTTTCAATTACATTCCAGTTCATTCCAATCCTCTCCATTCCATTTCATTCCATTCCATTGTATTCCATTTCTGTCAATTCCATTCTATTGAATTCCATTCTTCTCCATTCCTTTCCATTCCATTCCATTTCTTTCCATTCCATTGCATTCCTTTGCTCTCCATTGCCTTTTATTCCATTCCATTTTTCTCCATTCCTGTTCTCTTTATTACATTCCATATCTCTCCTTTCCATTCCTGTCTTCTGCATTCCATTTCCTTTCTTTACTCTCCATTACAATCTTTTCTATTCCATTCCTCTAAATTCCACTCCATCTTTTTCAATTCCTTTTCAATCCTAACCATTGGATTCCTCTGCATTCCATTCCTCTTTATTTCATTCCATTTCCTTCCATTCCATTGCTTTCTAATCCAGTACATAGCACTACTTTCCATTCCATTCCATTCCACTAAGTCCAATATTCACCACTGCATTCTTTCCTCTCCATTTCATACCATTCCATTCCTTTGCATTCCATTGCATTCCAAACGACACCATATCATTCCTCTACATTCCATTCGTCTCCATTCCATTCCATTTCATTCCATTCAATTCCTTTACTCTCCATTCTTTCTATTAATTTCCTTTCCTCTCCATTCCTCTCCATGACATTCCATTCATCTCCATTGCATTCCATTCCAATCCACTTTTTTCCAACCATTCCTCAAATTCCATTACTTTCCGTTCCTCTCCATTCCATTCCATGCTTCTCCATTCCCATTCCTTTTCATCTCATTCCTATAAATTCCATTCAATTTCTTTCCATTCCTTGCCTTTCGATTCCTGTACATTACCTTCTATTCCTCTCCATTCAATTCCTCTCCATTGCATTCCAATCCATAACTTACTTCTCTATTCCATAACTCTCCATTCCATTCCTTTCCAATGCAATCCATTTCTCTCCATTCCATTCAATTCTTTTTCATTCCACTCCATTTTACTCCATTTGATTCTTCTCCATTCAAATCCACTCCATTCCATCCACTCCCCTCCATTTCATGCCAATCCATTCCTCTCCATTCCATTCTCTCCATTCCATTTCTGTCCATTCTCTTTCTATCTTCCAGTCCATTCCATTCAATTTCATTAGTCTCCATTCCGTTCCATTCCATTCCATTCCTCTCCATTTCTTTCCATTTATTCTGCTCCTTTTCATTTCTCTCTATTTCACTCTTGTCCATTTCATTCCATTCTACTCCATTTCATACCATTCCTTTCATATCCACTCCATTGGAATCCATTCCATTCCTCCCCATTTCAATCCAGTCTACTCATTCCTTTCCACTCCTTTCCTCT
>NW_007005906.1:0-315 GCF_000164805.1 Carlito syrichta
GGGAGTCAAATTCTGTAAATATATTTGGTAACTTTTCATAAAGGCAAAATGAACTGGGCATAAAAAAATGGTCTTGACTATAAATATAAACTGAAATAAAAATAAATGAATTTGTTGATCGCTCTTTTCTGTTTCAGAAAATGACTCAGTCTTAATCATAACAAAATCTCACCCAATATCCTCAAATATTGAAATTTAGGATTAAACAAAAGCTATAATTAAAATGCAAGAGTAAGCCGGGCTCGGTGGCTCAGTCTGTAATCCCCCGCCTTTGGGAGGCTGAGGTGAGTGGATTGACTGAGCCCGCGGGTTCGA
>NW_007005907.1:0-1498 GCF_000164805.1 Carlito syrichta
CCAACTAACTAGCCCAGTTAGCTAGCTTGTTAAGTCAGCTAGACAGATAGCTAGATTGCTTGTTTGCTATGTCAGACACATAGTCAGCTAGCTAGTCAGGTGTCTAGTTTAGTCAGCTAGTAAATTAGGTAGTTACTTAGCTAACTAGTGGGCTAGCCACTCAGCTAGCTGGTCAGCTAACTAGTTGGCTCACTCACTTTCCATCAGGTCAGCTAACTAGTCTGTTCGCTCACCTGCCAACTGGTCAGCAAACTAGTCGGCTCTGTCACCAGCCAAAAATTCAGCTAACTTGTCAGCTTTCTCGCAGAACAACAGGACAGCTAACTAGCTGGCTTGCTCCCCACGTGACTAATTAAGTCAACTCACCAATGGCTTTCTCGCTGGTCAACTAGTTAAGACAGCTCACCCATTGGCTCACTTGATGGTCAACTAGTTAATTCGGCTAACTGGTCTGCTCACTTGCCGGCTGAATAGTTAAGTCTACCGACCAGTTGGCTCACTCACCAGCCAACTAAATTCGGCTTACCAGTCAGCTCACTCACCGGCAGATTAGTTAAGTCAACTGACCGGTCGGCTCACTCGCTGGACGACTAGTTAAGTCAGATTAAAGTCGGCTTACTCGCTGGCCGACTAGTTAAGTCAACTCACCAGTTGGCTCTCTTGACCACCGATTATTTATATCAGCTCAACAGTCAGCTCACATTCTGGCTGACTAGTTAAGTCAGGTAACTGGTCTGCCAACTAGCTGTCCAAGTAGTAAAGTGTGCTAAACAATCGTCTGACTAGTCGACCAACTTGTCAGCTGACAAGTTAGCTCAGCTAACAATTCGACTGACTAGTTAGGCCAGAAAACGGGCAGGCAACTAGTTAGCATTGCTAATTAGTGGGCCAACTCATCAAACATCTTGTTAATGCAGTTAACATGTTGACCGAGTAGGCAACCAACGTGTTAAACAATCTAAGTAGTTGGACAACTCATCAGCCAAGTTAAGTCACCTAGCTAACTCGTTAATCAACTAGTTAAGTCAGCTAGTTAACTCGTTTACCAACTAGTTAAAACAGTTAGCTAACTCGTTAACCACCTCGTTAAGTCAGCTAGCTATCTTGATAGCCAACTAGTTAAGTCAGCTAGCTAAGTCAGCTAGCTAACCAGTTAGCTAGCTAAGTCAGCTAGCTCACTAGTTAGCTATTTAAGTTACCTACTTAAGTCTGCTACCTAAGTAGTTAGATAATTATTAAAGCAGCTAGTTATTCAGCTAGTTAAATAGTTAGTTAACTATGTAATTCAGGTAGTTAGTCAGCTAGTTAACTGGCTAAGTCAGCCAGTTAATTAAGCTAGATAAGTAAAGTCATATAGCTAATCAGGGTAAGTCAGCTTTTTAATGTAGTCAGATGGGTAAGACAGTTAGCTATATAGTTAGCTACCAGGATAAGTCAGCAGGTTGAGTCAGGTAGTTAGCTAGTGAACTAATGGGATAAACCAGCTGGTTGAGTCAGC
>NW_007005908.1:0-300 GCF_000164805.1 Carlito syrichta
CTATGGTGGATTCCATAATACATGACCCTATTCTGTTTTTGGTGCCCCAGTGGCTGCCCCTTTTCTGTGTGAGGTGACCCTGTGATTAAACATACTTTGAGGTTCTCCTCTATAATGGCTGCTCCAGTGACTTTCCCTCTTTTTTTTTGCGTGTCCAGTTTTGACCCTCTTCTATGATGGGAGTCTGGTGATTAGTCATTATCCATAATGTGTTCCTTAGTGACAAATGCTCCTCCATGAGGGCTGCCCCACTGACTGAGTCTCCCCTATAATGAGTGTCCCAGTGACTGGCTCTCCCCT
>NW_007005909.1:0-349 GCF_000164805.1 Carlito syrichta
GATCCATCTGCTACAGTATTACTTTATCTAAAACATTCGGCAATGTCCCCAGTCAGGGTCCTCAAACAAACAAACAAACAAACAAAAACCAGACCAAAATGTGTGTGTGTGTGTGTGTGTGTGTGTGTTTTGACAAATTTGGTTTATTCAGTTGTGGAGGCTGGCAAGACCAAAATCCACCAGATGGACCCACAGGCTGGAAACTCTCAGGTAGGAGCTGGTGCTGCAGGCTTGAGGCAGGATTTCTTCTTCCTTGAGGAAGCCTCAGTTTTGCTTGTAAAGGATTTCTACTGATTGGATGAGGCCCTTCCATATAATTGACATAATCTCCTGTACTCAAAGTCAGCTG
>NW_007005910.1:0-678 GCF_000164805.1 Carlito syrichta
ACATCATCTCTACAATAAACCAAAAAAATTTAGCCGGGCATGGTAGCGTGCGCCTGTAGTACCAGTTCCTTGGAAGGCTGAGGCAGAAGGATCGCCGGAGCCCAGCAGGTTGAGGCTGTGGCGGCCGGCTGTGTGCCACTGCACTCCAGTCTGGGCGCCACTGCACTCCAGTCTGGGCGACAGTGTGAGATTCCAACTCAAAACAAAAACAACAACAACAAAAAGAAAAACAAAAATAAAAATAAAAACTTTAGCAGGACACGTGGTAGCGCATGCCTGCGATCCCAGCACTTTGAGAGGCCAAGGCAAGAGGATCCCTTGAACCCAAGGGTTTGAGATGAGCTTGGCTTGGGCAACAGAGCAAGAACTCGTCTCTACATTTAAAAAAATTATCCAGGCACACCTGTAGTCCCAGCAACTCGGGGGGCTGAGGCAGGAAGATGGAGTTGCCAAGTGTGAGCCCAGGCAGATCCCAGCCTCAGAACCCTGCGGCTGCCTTGATGGTTGTCGAAAAGGGCTTCAAAGCGCGTGCCTTCTTTGAGCAGAGTCTAGAAGGCTCTTCCCGAATGGAAGAGGAGGCAGAAGTTCCCCCCAAGCACAGCATTTATCGGCTGCCGTGGGACCAGCCATCCAAACACAGTGGCTTGAAACAGCCATGGGCTAGACCCTCTTGGGATT
>NW_007005911.1:0-808 GCF_000164805.1 Carlito syrichta
ATATTGCTAGCAGCAGTTGTGGAAGCAATTGATTATTTTATGAGACAAACAAAAATTAAATTTAACAAAATTCTAAGTACAAACACTGCAAACAAATACAGTGAACATGAGGTAGGAATTCATATAGTAATAGTTCTCTTAGAGTTTTTTTTAATCTCTTGGGTTTCTCAGTGGGGTCACGTTTTGCACGCTGGGCGGAAGGCGCCCCGGGCAAGCAAAAAGTTTGTAAACGTTTGGCGGAGCCCACGGCCCTTGGATTTAGGAATCCTATTAAAACGTTCAGTCGGAGCTGGGTTCGGTGGCTTAGCCTGTAATACCACGCCTTTGGGAGGCTGAGGTGAGTGGATTGCCTGAGCCCGCAGGTTTGAGACCCGCCTGGGCAGGCGAGACCTCATCTCTACAATAAATCAAAAAATAAGCCAGGCGTGGTAGCACGCGCCTGTAGTTCCAGCTACTTGTAAGGCTGAGGCTGAAGGATCGCCGGAGCCCAGCAGGTCGAGGCTGCGGTGGCCGGGAGCGGCCACTTCACTCCAGTCTTGGCGACAGAGTGAGACTCCAACTCAAAAAAATAAAAAATAAAAAAATAAAATAAATAAAAAATAAAACGCTCGGTAGGAGCCAACTGCGTTTGTGATAATCGGCGGAATGAACCTGGCTCTGCAAAACTCAGGGACTTTCTCATCCGCCTCATTTCGCAGGGGGGGGAGAGTAGGAGAGGCGGGGCGGGATCCGGGACCCGGGAGTGCCAAGTCCTCTGGGCGGCGAGGGAGCCCCGCCCCCACCCTCGCCCGTGGGTGCCCACGGCCCA
>NW_007005912.1:0-344 GCF_000164805.1 Carlito syrichta
ACCTCCAAAGTACTCTGTCTGATGCAACATACCTATCAAGATGCTTCTTCCACGGCTCAGAATAGTTTTTGGACACATCAATGTGGATGCATTTCGTGCTTCTGCCATTTTTTGTCTCACCTTTTCCACATCAGCGAAATGGGAGTTTTTTGGAGGACTTTTCTTATACAGAGAAACAACAACAACAACAACAACAACAACAAAATTTACCTCCAAATCAGGGCTGAGAGCCAATGAATTGGGAGGGTGGGGTACGGGGGTCATGGGGTTTTTGGTCCAAAACTTACTGAACACTCAGCGTGGTGTGGGCAGGTGCACTCATCCGTCACCCATCATGAAATGGG
>NW_007005913.1:0-397 GCF_000164805.1 Carlito syrichta
GCACCATCAACGAGAAGGTTTAGTCACTAGTGTACCAATCACAGAGGAGGACAAGTCGCTGGTGCACTCATCACAGGATGGCTAGACACTGAGGCACTAATCACATGGGAGAGTCAGACAATGGAGCACTCATTATAAAGGAGGTGTGGTCACTGAGACAACCAGCACTGAGAAGGGTCAGTCACTAGGGCATTGAAAAGAAAGGAAGCCAGGCTCGGTGACTCAGCCTGTAATCCCGTGCCTTTGGGAGGCTGAGGTGAGTAGATTGCCAGAGTCCGCGGGTTCGAGACCCGACTGGGCAGCGAGACCTTATCTCTACAATAAATAATTAAAAAAAAGCCAGGCGTGGTAGCACATGCCTGTAATTCCGGCTACTCGGAAGGCTGAGGTGGAAGGA
>NW_007005914.1:0-316 GCF_000164805.1 Carlito syrichta
AGGTGAGATCTCATTAAACTGACAAGCTTCTGCAAAGCCAAAGAAACCAAGGGAGCAGGGAGACAGCACACAGACTGGGGAAAAGTATTTGCCCACTCCATGTCTGACAAAGTCCTAACATCTTGGTTCTACAAGAAACTCAAATGTGCTGAGAAAAAACAAAAAACACATTACAAAGTGGGCAAAAGTTATGAAAAGACACTTCACAAAAGACATAGAAGCGGCCAACAGACACATGAAGAAATGTTCAACCTCACTAATCATCAATGAGATGCAAATTAAATCTACACTGAGATACCACCTAACTCCAGTCAGA
>NW_007005915.1:0-302 GCF_000164805.1 Carlito syrichta
AGGGAGAGAGAGAGAAAGGGGGGGGGAGAGAGAAACATGTTTAAAGCCTGTTTTAATACAAAGCTCATCAAGGAAACACACAACAAATTCCATGTGTTTCAAATTCTTATCTATCTATCTATCTATCTATCTATCTATCTATCTATCTATCTATTTTTTTATTTTTAAATAAAAATTTTGTAGACCCAGGCTGGTTTTGAACTCTTGGTCTCAAGCAATGCTCACTCTTTAGCTTCCCAAAGAGGGTAGGGAGAGGGAGGGAGGGAGGGAGGGAGACAGGGAGAGAGAGAGAAAGGGGGGGG
>NW_007005916.1:0-585 GCF_000164805.1 Carlito syrichta
ATCTAATTACCTGGAGGACTCATTCAAACACAGGTTGTTGGGCCCCTCTCCACAGTTTCTGTTTCATTGGTTTGAAGTGGCCCCAGAATTTGCATTTCTAACAAGCTCCCAATTGATATTGAGACTTCTGGTTCTGGAGTAACACTTTGAGTTCAATTGTCCTAGAGCTTAAAATGTGATTCCTTTCAAGTATGTCCATAGCTTGGTTTCCCTAGAGAAGCTGGTTGTTGCTTCTTTGTTTATAAAGGCATCTGGTCTGGCTGCATGAAAAAATGTGAATTCCACACTTCCATGCTGTTAAAATGTCATCATGGCATCACCCATGAGCCTCCCATGGTGGGGAAGCAGCCATCTGCACTGCTCTCAGAGTGTGAGTCAGCTGCCATTCAGGTCCTCCTGAGTCCAGGGGTCACAGGCTGTTTGCACTCATCAGCGAGGTTGCCGAATAAAAGGGCAGGTTCTCTGCTCCATCTCACTGTACAGTTATCAACTTCAGTGCTGGAAGGACTTGGTGACTTCAAGATATTTTTAAACTATACTATAGATGTATACATTGCACATCAATGAAGCCTAATTTCTATGTTC
>NW_007005917.1:0-831 GCF_000164805.1 Carlito syrichta
CGATTTCATTTCCCAGTTTATGCTTCAAAAATCCAATTCGTGCTTAGCCATTAGCAAGAAACACTGAAGTTTTATTGGGATGGAGGACACGTGTACACCAGATTCCTTATTCTCCTTTAGCAATAGACAGTACAGTTTCCTGTATATGAGAACTCCCATTATCCTGAATGGTGTATATGAGGACTCCCACTAACCACCTGAATGGTGGTTATCTCTTAGCAAGACTATCTGTAGGTTTTTGGTATGGAGGACTCGTGTAACCAAGATTCTTTATTCTTCCAAAGTAACAGGTCGTGTAGTGTTCTGTATATGAAGACTCCCATTACAGAAATTCCTGCTTCATTCTCAGCAAGACACCAAGATGTTTCCTGTTGACCTAGAATTCCAGTTGCTTGGATATCAAGAGAAAGACTCCCATAAAGTTCTTGAGGAATTGGAACCCAAGATTCCTGGACCTTTTTCAAAAGACACACTAAAAATGTGACGACATAGAAGGCCAGATTGCTGATTAAACCAGATCAAGAGACTTTGTAGATTTAGGCGGTTGATAACTCCAGGAACCGGATTACCTTTTCGTTCTCAGCAAGGTGCCCTGATTTTCCTGTACATGAGGATTCCAAAACTCTTTATACAAAATGTAGATGCGCAGATATTTCCTAGGGACGTGAATTCCATTAATCCTGTTTACATTTTAATAATTCCTAATAAATATTTAGCAACTGCAAAACCCTCGGCCCCTCTCCAAATAAAGTACAAACGGAAATGTAAGGATTACCAATTTCATTTTAAGACCAAAGTTACATCCAAATACGGCAAGATTATACTTTTTTC
>NW_007005918.1:0-366 GCF_000164805.1 Carlito syrichta
GTCTAACTAGATAATTCACCTAGTTAAGTCAGCTGAGAAAGCAGCTGGCTAGCTACATAGTTCGCTAGTTAAGTCTAGACAGCTAGACGGCTGACTAGCTATATAAGTCACCTAGCTAATTCAGCTGGATAGCCTTGTGGCTAGCTATTTAGCAAGCTAGAAAGCAGGACAGCTAATTAAGACAGCTAGTTAAGTCAAATGGCTAGCAAACAGGATGTCTAGGTAGTGACCTAGTTAAGTCAGTTGTCTAGCCAGCTGTCTAACTAGTTATGTCAGCTAGTTAAGTCATCTGGCTATCCAAGTGGCTAGAGAGGTGGAGAGCTAGTTAAGTCAGCTGTCTAGCCACCTGGATACCTAGTTAAGTCA
>NW_007005919.1:0-447 GCF_000164805.1 Carlito syrichta
ATTGGTTAGGAAAGGAATGGAATGGAATGGAACGGAGAGGAGTGGAATGGGATGGAATGTTATAAAGTGGAATGAAATTGAATGGATGGAGTGGAATGAAATGTAGTAGAATGGAATGGAATTGATTGGTTAGGAAAGGAATGGAATGGAATGGAACGGATAGGAGTGGAATGGGATGGAATGTTATAAAGTGGAATGAAATTTAATGGATGGAGTGGAATGAAATGTAGTAGAATGGAATGGAATTGATTGGTTAGGAAAGGAATGGAATGGAATGGAATGGAACGGAGAGGAGTGGAATGGGATGGAATGGAAAGGAATGGAATGGAGAGGATTGGAATGTAATGAAATGAAGAGGAATGCGTTAGAGTTGAATGGAATTCAAAGGAATGGAGAGGAATTGAATGGAATGGAATTGAATGGAGAGGAATGGAATGGAATGGATTG
>NW_007005920.1:0-375 GCF_000164805.1 Carlito syrichta
AGTGGCTTTGCAAGTAGGGCAAAGTTGGGAATCCACGCCTGAAAGTATCCAACCAGCCCCAAAAATGATTGAATCTCCTCTTTAGTCTTGGGTATGTTTAGGGATTGGATTAGCGCTTTTCTGTCCATCATTATGGCCTTTTGTTGGTGTGAGATGTCTACCCCCAGATGTGTGACTTGTGTGGCAGACAGTTGGACTTTTCAAGGGGATACCCGATATCCCTTTTCAGCTAGAAAGTTAAGAGTGAGTGCAGTGTCCGTTTGAGAATCAGCTAAGGCAGGGCTACACAGAAGGAGATCGTCCACATACTGAATAAGGGTGGATTTGGTAAGTGAGAGAGACTTAAGATCTGCTGCTAAGGTTTGACTGAACAGG
>NW_007005921.1:0-349 GCF_000164805.1 Carlito syrichta
GGCCACCACAGCCTCGACCTGCTGGGCTCAGGGGATCCTTCCACTTCAGCCTTCCAAGTAGCCGGAACTACAGGCACGCACCACCATGCCCAGCTAATACTTTGATTTATTGTGAGATGAGGTCTCACCATGTTGCCCAGGCTGGCCTCGAACCTGTGAGCTCAGGCAATCCTCTCACCTCAGCCTCCCAAAGTGCTGGGATTATAGGCGTGATCTGTGGCCGGCTTCTACAGTGGCCGGCTTCTACTCTGTTTCAGAGCTAGGGTTTTTTGAGTTTTTTCCCCCTGAAAGCACCTAAAAACCAAACACACCTCTTTGCTGCTGCACCTCTGTGAAGCCTTTGGAGGAC
>NW_007005922.1:0-885 GCF_000164805.1 Carlito syrichta
TGAGAGGTCACTCAGTATTATAGACTCTAGTTCCATCCAGGTTACAGCGAAATTCATGATTTTGTTCTTTTTTATGGCTGCGTAGTATTCCGTCATGTATTGTGCCACATTTTTTTAATCCAGTCCTCTTTTGATGGGCAGCATCATTGTTTCCAGGTTCTTGCTACTGTGAACACTGCTGCGATAAACATACGTGTGCAGGTATCATTTTTATACAGTGATTTGAGGTCTTCAGGGTATATTCCCAGTAGGGGGATTGCGGGGTCATATGGGAGGTCAATTTTTAGAGCTTTTAGGAGTCACCACACTGCTTTCCACAGAGGTCGCACTAGTTTACACTCCCACCAACAGTGTAGAAGTGTTCCCTTTTCACCACACCTTCTCCAGCAGCTGTTATTTTTTGAGTTGTTGATAATTGCCATTCTGACTGGAGATAGGTGGTATCTCAGTGTGGTTTTGATTTGCATCTCCCTGATGATTAGTGAGGCTGAACATTTCTTCATGTGTTTGCTGGCTGCTTGGATGTCTTCTTTTGTGAAGTGTCTGTTCATATCTTTTGCCCATTTTATAATGGGGTTGTTTGTTTTTTTCTTTTCAGCACGTTTGAGTTCCTTGTAGATCCAGGATGTTAAGCCCTTCTCAGACCTGGAGTTGGCAAATACTTTTTCCCAGTCTGTAGGCTGTCTCCTTGCTCTCTTGATGGTTTCTTTGACTTTGCAGAAGCTTGTCAGTTTAATAAGGTCCCAATTGTCTATCTTCTCTCTTATGACCTGTGGGTTTTGGGTTTTGTTCAGGAATTGGATGCCAGTTCCGATTTCCATGAGGGTATGTCCTTCATTTTCTAAGGTTCTTATGGTTTGAGATTTTACATTTAGGTCTCTGATC
>NW_007005923.1:0-440 GCF_000164805.1 Carlito syrichta
CGAGGTCTTGTAAAGCGGAACCAGGAATCTAGGATTCCAGGTTACAAAAAACATTATGGGAGTCTTTCTCTTGATATCCATACAACTGGAATTCTCGGTCATCAGGAACTGTCTCGGCATCCTGCAGAGTGAAGTGGGAAGCTAGGTATTGGGAGCCATTATCTACAGGAAACTACACGTAATATTGTTAAGGAAGCATAAAGAATCTTGGTTATATGTGTACTCAATCCCAAAAACTCCAGGCCATCTTCCTAAGAGGTAACCAAAAATCAGGTTTTTGAATTGGGAAATTGTTCATTGGTAGTACTCACATACAGGAAACGTCACTGCCTATTACTAAGTAGGAATAAGGAATCTGCTTTACTCATGTCCTCAATCCCAAAAAAATTTCACGTCGCCTTGCTATGGGCTAAACACGAATCAGGGTGATTCAAGCATGA
>NW_007005923.1:1559-3121 GCF_000164805.1 Carlito syrichta
TAGTGTGTTTTTGAAAAGGGAACCAGGAAGCTTGTGTTCCAATTCCACAAGAACTTTATGGGTTTCTTTCTCCTGATATCCAAGGAACTGGAATTGATAAGCACCAATCAGGTTTTGGGAGTAGGAATCTGGATAATGGGAGTCCTCATATACAGAAAACTGCACTGTCTATTGCTAAAGAAGAATAAGGAATCTGGTTTACACATGTATTCAATCCCCAAAAAAACTTCAGGGTGTCTTTCTAAGGACTAAAAACGTATTTGGGTTTTTGAAGTATAACCTAGGGAAATGAAATCTCATATACAGCCTACTGAACGAACTTTTCCAAAGAAAGAATAAGGAATCTGGATGACATGTGTTCTCAATCCCCATAAAACTAAACGGCGTCTTCCTAAGTGCAAAACAAGCATCAGGGTTTCAACGCATGTATGGTGGAAAGAGAGTACTCATATACAGGCAACTGAACGGCTCTTGCTAAAAATAAGGAATCCGTGTGATACGAGTCTTCAATCCTGAAAAATCTATAGGGCATCTTGCTGACAGCTAAAGAAGAATCAGGAATTCGAGCCATGAATGTGAGTAATAGTAGTCCTCATATAAAGGAAACTTCATAGCCTCTTGCTAGAAAAAAGAAGAAATCTGTTTTACACGGTTCCTCTATCAAAAACTCTACATGGTGTCTTACTAAGTGCTAAACAAGAATCAGGGTTTCGAAACAAGAATCTAGGGAAAGAGAGTCCTCACATACAGGACACTACATGGCCTCTACCTAAGGATGAATAAAAAATATTTGTTGTACGAGTCCTCAGTCCAAAAAATTCCCAAGGTGTCTGCTTTGGGACAATCAAGAAATAGGGCTTCGAGCTTCTGAAATGTTTCAGAGCAAAATAGCATACGGATATTACGAGTCGGTCATTTCAGGACTCAGCAACATTCTGGTCCTCTTGAAAGTTGTAAACGGGTATCAGGCACTCTAAGTCGGTTAGGTTTCTCTGAACAACTAAGGCCAGATTCCAGGATAAATAGAATCTTTGTGCCATATGTGGAGGTAATTCTGGTCTTAAGGTGAACCCTGTAATCCTTGCCCTTCAGTTTGTGTTTTTATTTTGAGAGGGGACAAGGGTTTTGCATTTGCCAAATGTTTAGTACGTACTTTTAAAAGTAACCAGGAATCATGGATTCCACGTCCCTAGGAAACTTCTGGGCATCTGTCTTTTTTCATACAGAGTTTGGAAACAACATCGACAGGGAAAATCAGGTCATCTTGCTGAGAATGAAAAGAAAATCCGGTTGTAGGAGTTCTCATCAACTGGAATCTCCAGGGCTTCTTGATAAGGTTTAATGAGCAATCTGGCCTTCTGGGTTCCTACATTTTTCAGAGATATTAGCTCTGTGGATACGCTAAATCTGTCATTACAGATCCACAGGAACTTTCTGGTCCTCTTGTTAGTTTTAATCAAGTATCTGGCCATACAATTCCTTTTGTGTCCTCGGAACATCTACAAGCATAATCATGTTCCCCAGAATCAAAAGGCATATGGTACAAAATCCCTCGATTCAGG
>NW_007005924.1:0-328 GCF_000164805.1 Carlito syrichta
GGTCCATCTTCTAGGCCTAGGCCTCCCAAACTGCTGCAATCACAGGTTTTCCATTTGGTCAACATCCTTGTCTTCCTTCCTAGTCTTGAACTATGGGCCAGAGGCAAGGTTTTCCCTCACCCAAGGTTTTCTGTGCTTGACTTGGGTCGAGGTGGTGGCTTACTATGGTGTCCAACCTTGTCTTGAACTCCTGGGCTCCAGCTATATTCCCATCTCAGCATCCCAGAGTGCTGAGGAGTCAGACGTGAGTCGCCCAGCCGTCCCTGGGGCATGAAGGTTTGAGAGTCATGCCCTCACTTTAACCAAGGTGCCCCATGTGAGGGTAGAG
>NW_007005925.1:0-452 GCF_000164805.1 Carlito syrichta
TTTTTTTTTTTTTTTTTTGAGTTGGAGTCTCACTCTGTCACCCAGACTGGAGTGCAGTGGCCACTCCCGCAGCCTCGACCTTCTGGGCTCCGGCGATCCTTTCACCTCAGCCTTCCAAGGAGCTGGAACTACAGGCACGCGCTACCATGCCTGGCTCATTTTGATTTATTGTAGAGATGAGGTCTCGCCAAGTTGCCCAGGTGGGTCTTGAACCTGCGGACTCAGGCAATCCACTCACCCCAGCCTCCCAAGGCGCAGGATTACAGGCTGAGCCACCGAGCCCAGCTTAGATGTATTCTTAATTGCCCGTTTTTACCATGGCTGCCTTGTTTTCTCCTGATTTTAAAAAATTCCTCAATAATATCAACTGTGTGATAAAGTGTCAGGTTATTTTACTGTTAACTCCCAGGGTAGCAGAACAGATAAAATATTTACTTGTAAAGTTGACATCT
>NW_007005926.1:0-786 GCF_000164805.1 Carlito syrichta
TGGAAGGAAATGTCACATAGTCATGCTGTGGATCTAATGTATCCTTAATTAAATTCCATAAAGCAAAGGTGTCAGCTGGCACTTTCCAGGACTGTGCTGTGTGTAATACAATTTAATTTTTCCCCCCCAACTTTGGCCCAGGTATCCAAATTTACCATACCTTCTTCGGGAAACCACAGACATTGTTTCTGAACAAAATGCAAAAAACGAGCAAAATTATTAGAAGAGAACTTAGTTCCACGTTTAGACAAAGTATTCATTAATATACTGATAAACTTTTTTTGTTCCTTGGATTTGCTCTGGTGCATGATTATATCATGGCTCTGACTTCACAAAAACTATGCTTACCAGTCCTCACTCTGCTTGTCTCAATAGAGGGGTCTACAGCAAACTGGGTAGGATTCTATCCGTCGTGAAAAAGAGAAGAAAGCTTACCTTCCAGGTCCCTGTTTGGGTGCCACCTGCAGGAGTCCTGCTCCAGCAAGTACCAGGGATTCCTGGAGGTGTGATGGAGTAGGGGACTAGGGTCAAAATAAAGAGACTGGACTACTGTTTAGTACTGAGCAGAAATCGTTTATTGCAAATTAGAGTGGGCTTTTATCCCTAAATTTTGCAAAGACAAAAGGTAGCATGTGCCTTTCACATGACAAGGTTCAGGTGCACAAAGGACATCCCCCACCCAAAGGACACCCCCCACTCTCAAATAAATGTTTTCTTCATACGTGGGGAAGAACAACCACAAATTTTCTTTTTGTTTCTTATGCTTTATTAATGTTCCCCAAACCA
>NW_007005927.1:0-928 GCF_000164805.1 Carlito syrichta
GCTGCCCCAAAACACTCAAGCTGTTTTGTATTTCCAGATCCATGGCACTTGTTCGTTCTCCATAATCATGAAAAAATATAAAATAGAATTGTAAAACTGTTTCTATTTTATATTATTTAATAAAATCAATGAAGGAAAAGGACAAAATTTGTAACATCGACTCTACCAGGCATGGACTCATCCCAATGTTGTAAGCCATAGAAGGCTACTTTAGTATATCCTGGTAATTTAGAGAAAAGTGAAACAATGACTAAAAGTAATGTTTACTCTTTATATCTTCAGTGGACTAAAGTAACACTGTGTAGTAGAGTAATACAGTGCTAAAGTAATACTAACTGCCTTAGTAACACAAAGTAGTAAAGTAACATAGTGTGCTAGAATAATATATATTTACTCTGGATAAGTAAAGCTCTACTTGCTTCATAATTTTCAATTTCACATAACATTAATAAGGGTAACTGATCCCAAACCAGGCGAACTGAGGATCAATGAAAGACCCAAACTTCAACTGTATGGTGACCACTTATGTACCTAATTCTGAATCGTACCCCACATCTTTAAATAATTTTAAAAAATAGTAAAAACACAATTTGCAATTTTATGTGAACTTTATACTAAAATTTCATCATGTAATGCTTTCAGTTCTACTGAGGAAAGACGTTAATTTATGGAATGTGAAAAATATAATCTATAGCAAGTCATTAAACATCTTCTGGATCATTGCATCTTAGACTATCTTCTAGTAATGGAAGCCCTTTCATTTTGATATCATTCGTTGAACAAAATACATTGGAAACATTCCTTGAAATGTGTTCTGAAAATTGCTGGGTAGTTGAAATAATAATAGTAACATAATAAATAACAAGGTACAAAATTTAGCATTCTCATTTTTCCAGAATCTCAGAAAAATATAATTGTTACGTTAATG
>NW_007005928.1:0-2002 GCF_000164805.1 Carlito syrichta
CACCCCAGCATCGACCTGCTGGGCTCTGGTGATCCTTCCACCTCAGCCTTCCAAGTAGCCAGAACTACAGGTGTGCACTACCACACCTGGCTAGTTTTTTGATTTATTGTAGAGACAAGGTCTCACCAAGTTACCTGGGCTGGTCTTGAACCTGCACTGGGATAACAGGCTGAGCCACTGAGCCCGGTCCATTCACATCTTAACTGCCATTCATAGTAGTAAAATAATATGCTTACTGTCCCCAAAACTAAGGAGCTCATTCTTACATCCCTGTCTTGGTAAATGACACTGTTTCTGTCGGTAACATCCTTCACCCTCTTTTCTACCAGGTCCTTCATGCTTTGAAAACCCTTCTTAAGACTCATCTCCTCGAGAATGAATTCACTGATTAATTCATTTGTTCATTCTAAAATATTTATTGAATACATCTAATACAACTAAGTACTGGGGGATATAGCAGTGAACAAAACAAAACCCCTACCCTCGAAAGAACACTCTTATTCTTTTTTTTTTTTTTTGAGTCGGAGTCTCACTCTGTCGCCCAGACTGGAGTGCAGTGGCCGCTCCCGGCCACCGCAGCCTCAACCTGCTGGGATCCGGCGATCCTTCCACCTCAGCCTTCCAAGTAGCCGGAATTACACGCGCGCTACCACGCCCAGCTGATTTTTTTATTTATTGTAGAGATGAAGTCTCCCTGCCCAGGCGGGTCTCGAACCCACAGACTCAGGCAATCCACTCACCTCAGCCTCCCAAAGGCACGGGATTACAGGCTGAGCCACCGAGCCCAACTGAACACTCTTATTCTAAGGAGAGAACATACAATAACAAATAAATAAATGGAAAATATATTAAGTAGTGACAAATGATATAAAGAAAAATAAGCAGGATAAAATGTCAAATAGGGATGGTAGGCAAGAGAGTATTGTATACTATAAAAGATGATATGGTAAGGATATTTTTAATTTGAGGAGAAACCCAAAAGAAATGAAGAAGCAAACTATATGGTGCATATCTGTAGAGAGGAGAGGGAGATATTCTAGATAGAGACATCAGAAAGTGCAATGACTCCAAGTCTAGAACATGCTTGATTTGTTTGACTGGGACTAAGAATAAGTGATACAGTCAGGCATGGTGGCTCAAGCCTGTAATCCCAGCACTTTGGGAGCTGAGGCAAGAGGATTGCCTGAGTCCAGGGGTTTGAGACCAGCATGGGCAACTTGGTGAGATCTTGTCTGTGCAATAAATCCAAAAAAAGAAAAAAAGAAAAGTAGCCAGGCCTGGTGGTGCATACCTGTAGTTCCACCTACTTGGAAGGCTGAGGCAGAAGGATTGCCTGAGCCCAACAGGTCGAGGCTGCGGTGGTCATGAGCATGTCACTGCACTCCTGCCTGGGCAACAGAGTAAGACTCCGACTCAAAAAAAAGAGTAAAGTATAGAATGGTAGAAAATGTGGTCAGATAGCTTTATGTAGGACATGTTAGACTGATGATTTTATTTTCAGAGAGATGAGAAGCCAATGAGAACTAAAGACGGACATGATTTGACTTATGTTTTAAAAGGTTCATTTTGACTGCTATGTGATTAGAATGAAATAGGGAGCAAGAGTAGAAGCAGAGAGACCAGTTAGGAGGCTACAGATATAATATGGTTCAGAGATGATGGTGGTTTGTATCAGGGTAGTAGCAGTGAAGAGGATGAGAAGTGGTGTGGATATATTTAGAATGTTAAGCTGATAAAATATTAAGGGATTGACTATGGAGTATAAGAGAAAAATGAGAACTAGGGTATAATTGCTGGAGCATGTCCTTTGGTAGGTGAGAGGAGACAGAATCTAGTGCATAGGTGGTGAAGTTGGCTTTAGATAAAAGCATGGACAGTTCACCTACAGTTAACAGGAGAGAGCTAGAGAAAATAGGCACAGATGCAGGTAGGTGAGTAGGTATGAGAGTATGAACTTGTAAAGGTTCACTATTCACTGCTATCTCTTTTCTCAGTGAGAAAG
>NW_007005929.1:0-883 GCF_000164805.1 Carlito syrichta
TGGTAGACGAGTTAAGTAGCTTTCTTTACCAGTTGGTAAACAAGTTACCTAGGTGATTTAACATGTTGGCTGATGAGTCGGCCAATGAGTTACCTGGTTTAACACATTGGCTGTCTACTCACCCAACTTGTTATCTGGCTTAACAAGTTGGCCCACTAGTCAGCCGACTAATTAGTTGGTTCGACGAATTGACTCACGAGTTGGTCAACTATTTAACTCGGTTAACTAGTTGTTGGCTTGTTTGCTGATGTAACAAGTCAGTCGACTATTTGGCCAACTAGTTACCTGGCCTAACTAGTCAGCCGGCTAGTTAGCTGAGCTAACTTCTCAGCTAAAAATTTGGCCGACTAGTCGGCCTATTGGATAGCTGACTTAACTATTTGGCTGAGTAGTCAGCCGACAAGTTAGTTGACTTAACTAGTCAGCCGGCATGTGAGCTGACTGGTCAGCTGACTTAACTAGTCATCCAGCAAGTTAGCCGATTGCTCAGCTGATGTAACTAGTCGGCTGGCAAGTGAGTTAACTGGTCAGCTGAATTAACTATGCAGCGGGTGAGTGAGCTGACTGGTCAGTTGACTTTAGTCAGCTGATGAGTGAGCCAACTGGTCAGAAGACATAACTAGTCGACTGGCAATTGAGCCGACTGGTGAGCTGACTTAACTAGTTGGCCGGCGAGTGATCCGATGGGTGAGCTACCTTAATTAGTCAGCCAGCATGCAATTTGACCAGTGAGCTGAATTAACTAGTTGGTTGGCGAGCAAGCCGACAAGTTGGCTGACCTATTGGCCTGCAAGAGAGCTGACAAGGTAGTTGAACTGTTGGTTGGCTAGCAAGCCAAGTAGTTTGCAGACCAGTTGGCAGGCGAGCGAGCTGACATGTTGCC
>NW_007005930.1:0-321 GCF_000164805.1 Carlito syrichta
CCTCCTTCAGTAGTCCATGGGGCATCTGACCCATACTGAGAGCAACCCTATCAGCCTATGCTCAGAGCAGAGGAGAGGTGTTGGAGATCAGAGCTGAAAGGAAGTTGGAGTTACAGGAATGACCTCAGAGTGAATTTTATTTTGGGGGGTATAGTTTGTTTGTTTGTTTAGTTTTTTGTTTTGTTTTTTGTTTGTTTTTAGTTTTTGTTCCTCTTCTCTCTTTCTGTTTTTGATTATGTTTTGTACTTGCTTTGTTTCTGCAATTTTAATGCTGTTTTTTTTTATTCTTCCTGTTTGTGCATGGGTATTTTTGAGGGAGAG
>NW_007005931.1:0-726 GCF_000164805.1 Carlito syrichta
ATCAGCAGTAAAATAGGAATAAGAACCTCCAAAAACCAGCTTCTCCATAAAAACAACAAGAACACTGGCAAAAATTGGAAAATTAATTTTTCAGAACTCTGAAAATTAAAGCATTGCAAACAATCTGAGGAAAACGCATTTAAGAAAAACAATGAGCCGGGCTCGGTGGCTCAGCCTGTAATCCCGCGCCTTTGGGAGGCTGAGGTGAGTGGATTGCCTGAGCCCGCGGGTTCGAGACCCGCCTGGACAGCGAGACCTCATCTCTACAATAAATCAAAAAATCAGCCGGGCGTGGTAGTGCATGCCTGTAATTCCAGCTACTCGGAAGGCTGAGGCGGAAGGATTGCCGGAGCCCAGCAGGTCGAGGCTGCGGTGGCCGGGAGCGGCCACTGCACTCCAGTCTGGGCGACAGAGTGAGACCCCAACTCAAAAAAAAAAAGAAAAACAATGAACTCTTGGTAAGAACCATGGACTTTGTGGCATTCTTACTTGCTCTGTTTCCATCTATTTCCCAAGTTCCATATTATACTTCGTTTTAAAGTGATTCAAGCATGGTGAGGGTAACAGGTGAGTTATGATGAGCCTAATGGACCATTGTCATTGAATAAGGTAGTTTTTTCTACTCAGAGTTACAATGATGCTGGCAAGCCACTCCACACAGGACCACACAGGAAAGTACCAGAGTCAGTCACAAGACAGAGAGAGGGGCAGAAATGTGGTCGAGAC
>NW_007005932.1:0-1291 GCF_000164805.1 Carlito syrichta
AGCCCAGAGCAGATGGCCGGTTTATTTTTAGGACTGGGGACTGCTAAAACCACGATTCTTTTCTTCCTTCTCAAGGGGCCATGTATTTTCCTGTATATAAGGACTCTTGTTACATAGATCCTGCTTTGAAACTCTCATTCTTTTTTAACCCTTTCCAAGATGCCCTGTAGATTTTTGAGATTAAGGACTCGTGTAACTCAGATTCCTTATTCTTTCTTAGCAAAAGGTCATGTAGTTGCCTGTATATAAGTACTCCATATCCCAAGATTCATGTTTAAAACACCCTGATTCGTGTTTAACCCATAACAGGAACTCCTGAAGCTCCTTGGGGATTGAGGACACAAGTAACACAGATTCCTTATTCTTACTTAGCAATAGGCATTGAAGTTTCCTGTATGTGAGGACTCCCATTACCCAGATTCCTACTTCAAAAACCTGATTCGTGGGTACCTCTGAGGAAGATGGCCTGTAGTTTTTGGGTTTGAGGACTCATATAACAAAGATTCCTTATATTTCCTTAGCAATATGACTTGTAGTTTGCTGAATATGACGATTCCCATTACCCAGCATTCTATTTCACTCTGCAGGATGCCGAGACAGTTCCTGGTGACCGAGAATTCCAGTTGTTTGGATATCAAGAGAAAGACTCCCATAATGTTGTTTGGGAACTGGAATCCAAGATTCCTGGTTCCCCTTCAGAAGACCTCCCCAAAACGTGGAATCTTCAAAACCCAAAATCCCAATTCCGACCTGCCCAACCACAAGAATTTCCTGTAGCTTTAGGTCACCTGAATCTAGGGAAGTAGGTCCAATATGACTTTTGATTGTGGGGAACATGATTAGGGTCGTAGATGTTCCTAGGATACAAAAGGATTTGTAGGGCCAGATTCTTGATTACAACTAACAAGAGGACCAGAAAGTTCCTGTGGATCTGTACTGACAGATTTAGCGTATCATCGGTGCAAGTAGCTCTGAAAAATGTAGGGACCCAGAGCCCAGATTGCTGATTAAACCTTATCAACAGGCCCTGGAGATTCCGGATAATGAGAATTCCTAGAACTGTATATTCTTTCATTCTCAGCAAGATGCCCTGATTTTCCTGTTGATGTGTCTTTCAAACTCTATATACAAAGACAGACGCCCAGAAATTTCCTATAGACGTGGAATCAATGATTCCACCTAACTTTAAAAATACTTACCAAACATTTGGCAAATGCAAAACCCTTGACCCCTCTCAAAATAAAAAGAGACATGGAATGGGAAGAATGACAGGGTTCATCTAAGACCAGAG
>NW_007005933.1:0-612 GCF_000164805.1 Carlito syrichta
ACCATTAATCCCATCTCCCTTCCCCTCCCCCCCATAGTTTCCCACCAGTCAGTCATTTTCTTATAGTATTACGTTGGATGTTCAAGGTCCTCTGTATGAGTGAGAACATGTGATACTCAGATCTTTGTTTCTGTGAGAGGTCACTCAGTATTATAGACTCTCTAGTTCCATCCAGGTTGCTGCAAAATTCATGATTTTGTTCTTTTTTATGGCTGCGTAGTATTCCATCATGTATATGTACATTTTTTTTTAATCCAGTCCTCTTTTGATGGACAGCATGGTTGCTTCCAGGTTCTTTCCATTGTGAACAATGCTGCGATCAACATACGTGTGCAGATATCTTTTCTATAGAGTGATTTGAGTTCTTCAGGGTATATTCCCAGTAGGGGGATTGTACAAGTTTTGATACTATTCTTGGTTTCAGGCAACCACTGGCAATGCTGGAATGTATCCACTAGGAATAAGAGGGGCTACCTCAATGTTTCAAATCACAAGCATATAAGCACTTTTCAATGATACGTTTTATTTTGGAGTCATAAGAGAAATGTTACTTCCTTAAGATAAATTATCTCAAGCATCACAAAGGCTTAAATATCATATACATTACTCATT
>NW_007005934.1:0-641 GCF_000164805.1 Carlito syrichta
ATAATGTGATAAGATAATGCATTATTAATGAAATGTTTTAAGATAAACTGCCAACTGTATATTCCCTTTGACAATGGCTATGAAGATTTTCCCTATTAACCCTTTTCACTTAAGAGAATGATTGCTTTAGTAAACATCCTTGAAACATCCAATATTTTAGTTAGTCTGAATTTAATCACTATGTAAAATGTGACACATGTAATAATTGAGAAATTATAATGTCCTTGGCAGATGAGGTAAATTATGTTTAAGCTATTTTTTTTTAAGTTCCCTTTTTCTATGACTCAAATCACTTGTGGCTTCCAAGATATATGTTATTGAAGGCATAGTCTGCAAGTAATGTAGAGCGTGGCATCTAACAGTTCCCTCCTAACATTCCCCTGCAGAAGCAAAACTACATGCATGGGAATAAATGGGATTCTCATCTCATGTGAGCATTTCCTAGTAATTAGATGGCTCTTGGGATAATTTAACTGACCAGGAGAGCCAATCCAGACAATCCTTAATCAGAATGCTATGTTTTCTAGTGCTTGCCATGTTAGATTTTAGCCATGCACTAGAGTTATAAAATTGCTTCCTTATCAATTCAATTTTCATGACACTAACATTACTTATTTTGGCTGAGGATTCAAGGGTATACT
>NW_007005935.1:0-317 GCF_000164805.1 Carlito syrichta
TGGAGATTCCCTATGTCCAATCCTTTTCTCTCCTCCGTAAACATCCTCGGCTGTGTCTCACCTGTAACCCCTCTAACCTCCACCCTCAACTCATGTTAGCATGAGTTACCGCTTCCCCTGTAACTTCCCTTTCTCCCATTGTTCCAAGCACGTGTAAGCCTCCTCCTCTAGACTCCCCCCCCTGCAAATTCCATCTCTGCTCCCTCCTCCAGATTTTGAGCCTGCAGATGAACCTCCCCTGTACAGGCAACGCAAGGCTCCCCTGCCCCTCCCCTCTCCAACCCCTCCCACTTCTGCTCCAGAAGTTCAACCTACAT
>NW_007005936.1:0-436 GCF_000164805.1 Carlito syrichta
GTATCAGATGGCACTAATAAGGCAAGTAGTATCAGACAGCACAAATAAGGCAAGTAATATCACATTGCACTAATAAGGCAAGTAGGCTCAGACGGAACTAATAATCAACGAGTATCAGACGGCACTAATAAGGCTAGAAATGTCAGACTGCACTATTAAGGCAAGTAGGATCAGACAGCACTAATAAGGCAAGTAGGATCATTCGGCACTAATAAGGCAAGCAGGTTCAGACGGGACTGATGAAGCAAGTAGTATAAGTCTGCAATAATACGCAAGTAGTATCAGACGGCACTGAAAAGGCAAGGAGTATATGACTCCACTAATAAGGCAAGTCATATCAGACGGAATTAATAAGGCAAGTAGTATCAGACGACACTAAGAAGGCAGGGAGTATTATACGACACTAAGAAGGCAAGTAGTATCACAAGGCACTAAG
>NW_007005937.1:0-755 GCF_000164805.1 Carlito syrichta
GCCCACAAGATATGGACACTAAACAGCATGATGCTAAACAACACCTGGGTCAATGATGATATCAAAACAAAGATTAAAAGATATCTGGAAACAAATGAAAATGAAGAAACATCTTACCAAAATCTCTGGGATGCCATGAAAGCTGTAGTAAGAGGAGAGTTCATATCTCTGCAAACGCACATGAGGAAAATGGAAGGATCGCAAAATAACAGCCTAACAAGCCACCTTAGGAAGCTGGAAAAGGAAGACCACAAAAAACCTAACTTCAGAAGAAGAATCCAGATCACCAAAATAAAAGCCCAAATCCAGGACATAGAAGACAAAAAGATAATACAAAAAATCAATAAAAAAGTTGGTTCTTCGAAAGGATAAACAAGATC
This sequence comes from Carlito syrichta, assembly GCF_000164805.1. Lineage (NCBI taxonomy): Eukaryota > Metazoa > Chordata > Mammalia > Primates > Tarsiidae > Carlito > Carlito syrichta. The sequence goes on from NW_007005937.1 coordinate 381, forward strand.
GACAGTACCATAGCTAGACTGACCAAGAAAAAGAGAGAAAAAGCCCAAATAAATACAATCAGAAACACAGAATATGAAGTCTCATCTGATCCTGAAGAAATACAAAAGACCATTAGAGATTACTATGTACACTTGTATGGAAACAAACTTGAAAACCTTAAGGAAATGGAAAACTTTCTGTCATCACACAACCTGCCTAGGTTGAAACAAGAAGAAATTGAGACCCTAAATAGACCAACAACAATCAAGGAAATTGACTATGTAATAAGAAAACTACCTACAAAAAAAAGCCCTGGACCCAGATGGTTTTCCAGCCGAATTCTACAAGACATTTAAGGAGGAGCTCATATCAATCCTACTGAGGGTATTCCAGGT
>NW_007005938.1:0-573 GCF_000164805.1 Carlito syrichta
ACCCAGGTGATGGGATACAAAACAAAGGGGGCAGTTCAAACCCGGCACCTCCAGTAACTCTCCCCTTCAACCACGGCAGAAAAAAAATGGTATTGCATTTATAGTTTGTGATCAACTGTGCCCAGCAATGATTCCACCACCTTTTCAATTCAGAAGCGATTTTTTTTAAGTACTTAACAATTTTGGTCACAGGAAATGTTCTAAAAGTCGACTGATGTACATGTTTCTTGCACAGAAGTGTGCCAAGCTGACTAAAAAAGGTCCGTGGGCATATAAGTCTATTACCTTAAAATAAAATTCTTTGGGGAAAGTGACTGGATACAATTCAAGAAAAGAAAGGGATGAAAATGGCCTGAGGCTCAATCATGCATCTGCCTAAGAAAGGTGGGTGTGGAATCATAGTGGCTTATACAGCAGAAGGGAACTCAAGACATAGGAAATAATTGCTTTCAAAGTATCAATATTTACCTCCTGGAGCCTCCACAAATATTTATACCTAGGAAGAAAAAAATTTTAGATGTTGACTTTAAAAAACGTGGGAGAAGCCTGGGGAATGATTAATGGCAGAATTTG
>NW_007005939.1:0-629 GCF_000164805.1 Carlito syrichta
ATTGAAACACGACCCATATCTGTCACCATACACATGAATTCAAAATGGATCAAAGACCGAAGTGTAAAAGACCAAATTATAATAACCTTACAAACTGCAGGAGACACCATTAGGGAAACTGGAGCCGGAAACTAATTCCTCTTCAGAGCTCTAAATACCCATGCCTTAAGGAGTAAGTTAGATAAGTGGTACCACATCAAATTAATATACTTCTGCAAAACAAAAGAAACCATCAGAAGAGTAAGGATACAGCTAACAGAATGGGGGAAAAGATTCTCCACCTATATTTCTGTAAAAAGAAATGACATCTAGGATCTACAAGAAACTCTAACACTCAGCAAAATCAGACAAACTTGCCCTTTTAAAAGTGTGCACAATATGTGATTGGACACTTTTCATAAGAAGAGATATGGGCAGCCAGCAGACACATGAAAATTGCTCATCCTCACTCATCATCAAAGAAATAGAAATGAAACCACTTTGAAATACCACATACCCCTTGTAAGACTGACCATCATTAATAAAACAAGCAGTAACTGATGCAGGTAAGGATTTGGGAACAAATAAATGCTTCTTCGCTGCATGTGGACTCAAAAAGTAGAGTAACATCTTTGGAAAACAGTGTGGTG
>NW_007005939.1:2061-2779 GCF_000164805.1 Carlito syrichta
GAATTGGAAGCCAGTTCCGATTTCCATGAGAGATTTCCTTCCTTTTGTAAGGTTCTTATGGTATGAGGTTTACATTTAGGGTCTCAGATCCATTTGGAGATAACCTTTGTGCATGGGGATAGATAGGGGTCCTGTTTCAATCTTCTGCATGTGGTCAGCCAGTTTTCCCAGCACCATTTACTGAATAGGTTCTCCTCTCCCCATTGGTAGGTGGTGGGGGCTTTGTCGAAGATGAGTTGGTTGAGAAATTGAGGTTTTGCTTCTGGAATCTCAATTCTGTTCCATTGATCTATATGCCTGTTCCTGTACCAATACCAAGCTGTTTTGATGATTGTAACTTTATAGTAAAGTTTGAAATCTGGTATTGTGATACCACCTGCTTTGTTTTTTTTTGCTGAGGATTGTTCTGGCTATTCTTGGATGTTTGTGTTTCGATATGAATTCCTGTGTTGTTTTTTCTAGGTCTGAGAAGAATGTTGGTGGTAATTTAATGGGTATTGCATTGAATTTGTAGATTGCCTTAGGTAAGATGGACATCTTCACAATGTTGATTCTTCCGATCCATGAGCATGGGATATTTTTCCACTTGTTCATGTCGGCTTTGATTTCTTTGAGCAGTGTTTTGTAATTTTCATAGTAAAGGTCTTTCACGTCTCTGGTTAGGAAGATGCCAAGGTATTTCATTTTTTTTTGTGGCTATTGTGAATGGAACTGTGTT
>NW_007005940.1:0-797 GCF_000164805.1 Carlito syrichta
TTAGGACATAGATTTAATGCTTACAGAACTCAGTCTTACTGGGAAAGATGGATATAGGAACAGATTCAATATCAGATGATAATACGTTAATAGAAATGCAGGTAAAAGGCTTGGAGGAGGGCACTTCTTAGGAGATGTGAGAGACTTGAAGAATAGATTCCTTGGAAAATCCAATGGGAAATAATTACTCAATTCCATACTGGCATTTTTGAAATGTGTTTTTGAAATGGTGTTTATTTTATGCTTTTACTCATGTATCACAGGAGGAACTCAGTCAATAATTGGTTGGTTTTCAAGCAGTAATAAAAGAGAAGAGAGAGAAGGTTTAGAAATTTGGTGCTTCCAAGAGTTAGAAAGGGAAATGACTTACGGATTTCAAACAATGTGAGCTGAAACACAAGGGTCTTTTATGACTCAGCCCTGCAATAATACCCAGCCAATTTTGTTGTCTGAGAGAGCCTTCAAGAGATTGTTTTTGAGTTGTGAAAAAAAAGAGAAGCATACATGGGGGTACAAGGATGCAAAGATATAAGTTACATTGGAGAAATATACCAGGAAAGAACTTTGTGTGTGGTTAAGTGGTAAATGGAACTAACCGAAAGTAAGTGGCTCACAGTTCTAAGCTTGTTTGTGTTTTTTTAAAGATGTTCATGTTTTCAAAGACATTTTACAAAGCCAGACGACTGAAGAGTGGATGCCTTAAGATGTAAACTGTTAGGTCTCTAAATTTGTCAAATTTGAGCTGTGAAAGAAGTATCACCATCAAGGAGGTTATACAGATGCTTCTTGAATTACAA
>NW_007005941.1:0-903 GCF_000164805.1 Carlito syrichta
ATACTTAGCTGGTTTAATACTGGCTGACAACTCGGCCGACTTGTTAGCTGACTTAACAAGTCGGCCGAATTTTCTGCTGAATAGTTACCTTGGTTAACTAGCTGACTAACGAGTTGCCCCACTAGCTAGCAAGGTTAACTTGTTGCCTGCTGGTTTGCTGACCAAACTAGTCTGCCTTTAATTGGCCGACTAGTTAGCTAACCTAACTTGTCGGCTGATTCGTTAGCTGAGCTAATTTGTCAGCTTACAAGTTGGTCAACTAGTTGATCGATTGATAAGCTGACTTATATAGTTTGCCAGCTAGTTGACAGACCGGTGAGCTGACTTAACTAGTTGGCCAGCGAGTGAGCTGACAGGTGAGTTGATTTATCTAGTCAACCGGTGAGTGACCTAACTGGTCAACCAAATTTAGTCAGCTGGCGTGTAAGCTGACTGGTCAGAAGAATTAAGAAATCGGCCGGCAAATTAGCCAACAGTTGAACCGACTTAACTAATTGGCCAGCGAGAGAGCCAACTGGTGAGCTGCCTTAACTAGTCAGCCAGTGTATAAGCCAACTTGTGAGATGACTTAACTAGTCAGCTGGCGAGCAAGGTGACTATTTAGCTGTCCTGTTGGCTTATGAGTGAGCTGAAAAATTAGTTGACGTGTTTGCTGGTGAGCAAGCTGACTAATTTTCTGACAGGTGAGATGGGTAGGTGAGGGAGCCAACTAGTTAGCTTTCCTGATGGAAAACAAGTGAGCCACTAATTAGCTGACCAGCTAGCTGATTTGCTAGCTGACTAGATAGCTAAGTAACTAGCTGATTTGCAAGCTAACTTAGCTAGCTTGCTGACTAGCTAGCTGGCTATCTAGCTGAGATAACTAGCTAGCAACAAGCTACATAGTTGTCTAGTCAGCTGACT
>NW_007005942.1:0-899 GCF_000164805.1 Carlito syrichta
TTAACAACAACAAAAACACTCCTGCATTGAAAAAACCTTTTTAAAAGTCTCTTCAAATCCAATTAGGAAGAGTGTTGGGAGCCAACAGCTATAGCTACATGGCTGAGGCCTGTAAAGGCCCATCTGGAATATCGCCTCTGACATAGGATATCAGTTATACCTATAATATTGGCGTGTGATTAGTGACCAGTGTGCATACATGGCAGTAAAACGTATAAGTAAATCTCAATACACCTGATGGAAAGTGCATAGCAGAATTATTTCTCTCTGTCTTTCTAAGTTTTACTTCTTTCTAGATATTTTTTAACTTCTATTTCCTGGTAGACTGGGTAGTCAGCTCTTGTTCCCGAAAGCTGTTTCCCCTAGGGCTAAGATTAGAAACTAAATTACCATGATAGTTTTGTCGCCCTGCCCCTAGCCAGGCAGAAAGTTTTCTTTTGTTTCGTTAATTACCGAAACTCTGTCTGCTTCAGCCCATGGCCGCCATCTTGGCAGCCCTGCATTTCCTTGTTCAAGAGTGTGACAGCTACTATTTGATTTTTAGAGTAGACTTGTTAGGATAAAATATATACATATACACTCATAGTTGCGTAAAACTATGCTTGCTGTTTTGTTTCCTTTTGCTACATTATTCAAATGTAATAGTTCCTATACGATTTATAAAAGAATTAACGATAAGGTATTAGCTTAATAGGATATAGCATAGTATTAAAGTCCAATAACTAGATCATATGAAAATTAAAGTTTAGACATATGAAACATATGAATTATAGTAAAGTTTGATAGTTTAAGAATAAGTTTTAACTGAGTTATAAGGCATTACCTTAAATCTTAATAGGTTAACAGTATAACTGACAGTTAAGTCATTTAACTAAACTTATAGATTATAGTATAGTGTG
>NW_007005943.1:0-980 GCF_000164805.1 Carlito syrichta
GGATTGTGTCCCTGGCCTTTCTTGGTGGCAGGTCCTTTTTGCAGAGTCTGAAGTTTGGCCTGCCTAGGGAACATTTATCGCCTTGGAGAGGAAAGCTGGCAGGAAACCCGGCCAGGAGACTCAGGAACTCTCACACCAAGGTGGGGCAGCCATCGGGGGGTTGGGGCTGGAAGGTGCTGAGCTTGGGGGCCCTCACGTGTAGGGGGGCAGGGGGGAAGTACTGAGGATGGAAGGTTTGCAATAGAATGGGTTTTTTTCCTTCCTTCCTTCTTTCTTTCTTTCTTTCTTTCTTTCTTTCTTTCTTTCTTTCTTTCTTTCTTTCTTTCTTTCTTTTCTTTTCTTTTCTCACTAGGTTGCCCAGGCTGCTTTCAAACTGCCCAACTCAGGCCATCCTCTCAGCAGGGGACTCCAAAACTGCTTGCGATCACAGGCTTTCCGTTTGGTTGACATCCTGATCTTCCTCCCTGGTCTTGAACTCTGGGCCAGATGAGATTCTCCCTCTAAGGCCTGTCCTCACCCAAGGTTTTCTGGGTTTTGCTTTGGCTCGTAGTAGGGGCTTGCTATGGTATCCAGCTGGGTCTCAAGCTTCCAGGTTCTGGCCATGTTCCTGTCTTGGCCACCGCGGGTGCCAAAGGTTTGAGAGTAATGCACTCTTTCCCCTAGGTAGCCCCTGGGATTAGCGAGTGTATACACCCTGGGTTAAAAAGCAGACGGAGGGATGGGCGGCCTGGCTGAGACATGCACCTGTGCCAAGCACTCCCCTCAGAGAGACCTCACTGTCGACTCTGCCTTACCTCTCCAGGGTCCCGGGTCATTGGAAGGAAGTGGGCCTTGCCGTGGGGCCAGAGAGGGGTGTGGAGGCCAGATGTGGGGGCTCACACTTGTCATCCCAGTGCTCTGGGAAGCCAAAGCAAGATGATGACCTGAGTCCCCATGTTTGACAAAAGCCCAGGCATCCTAGCGAGGCATCATCACTGTAA
>NW_007005944.1:0-615 GCF_000164805.1 Carlito syrichta
AGGGTTCTCTTTCCCTAGATTCCTGTTTCAAAACCCTGATTCTTGTGTAGCCCTTAGTAAGACGCCATGTAGATTTTTTGATAGAGGAACAGTGGAAAACAGATTTCTTCTTTTTTCATAGCAAGAGGCCATGCAGTTTCCTGTATATGAGGACTGCACTTACCCACATTCATGCCTCGAATCCCTGATCCTTCCTTAACCGTCACCAAGATGTGCTGTAGAGTTTCAGGACTGAGGACTCGTATAACCCAGATTCCCTGTTTTTAGCAACAGTCGTGCAGTTGCCGTACATGAGTACTCCCTTTCCCAGAAAAATGCGTCAAGAACCTGATGCTTGTTAGGACCTTAGGAAGACGCAGTGTAGTTTTTTGGGGAATGAGAACACATGTCACCCAGATTCCTTATTCTTTCTTAGGAGAAGTCTGTGCAGATACCTGTATATGAGGATTTCATTTCCCTGGATTATGCTTCAAAAACCCAAATTCGTGTTTAGCCCTTAGCAAGACACCCTGAGGTTTTTTTTGGAATTGTGGACACGTGTAAACCAGATTCCTTGTTCTTCCTTAGCAATAGACACTGCAGTTTCCTGTGTATGAGGGCACCCATTATCCAGAT
>NW_007005945.1:0-811 GCF_000164805.1 Carlito syrichta
AAAGGTTAGAAATGATGAAGCTTAGTGAGGAAGGCATATTGAAAACTGAGATAGTTCAAAGCCAGGCCTCTATGCCAAACAGCCAAGTTGTAAGTACAAAGGAAAAGTTCTTGAAGGAAATTAAAAGTGCTTTGTCAGTGTACAGATTAATGATAAAAAAAGTGAAACAGCCTATTGCTGATATGAAGAAAGTTTTACTGGTTTAGATAGAAAATCAAACCAGCTACCATATTCCCTAAGGCCAAAGCTTAATCCAGAGCAGGACCATAACTCTTCAATTTTTTAAAAGCTGAGAAAGGTAAGAAGCTGCAGAAGACAAGTTTGAAGTTAGCAGAGGTGAGTTCATGAGGTTTATGGAAAGACGCCATCTCTAGCACATAAGAGTGCAAGGTGACACAGCGAGTGCAGATGGAGAAGCCGTAACAATTGTCCAGAAGATCTAGCTAAGATAGTGCCCCTGTAACTTTCTGGATAACACTCCTTAGAGCTAGTGGAGGATACATTCTTCACTTTATCTCCTATGCATTTCCAACAGGCAGCATTGGGAGATTCTTGATATTCCTGCAGAAGGCGCCTAATCTATAGGGCAATAAATACCCATTAGCTTCCCCTTCTTAGTTGTCACAAATTCTGTGATTTACATAACTTTTGTAATGCGTGAAGTCTTAGGCCTTGTAAATTCCTTTTACTCTAGGCAAGAGGGATTGCCAATCTGCTAGGCCTTAGGGCATCAGGAAGTCTGGGCAGAAAACTCTGAGGAAGGGGGATGGGAGGAGACATTGTCCTGAGTATATAATGGGTTAATGCAGGT
>NW_007005946.1:0-489 GCF_000164805.1 Carlito syrichta
TCACCTCAGCCTCCCAAAGGCACGGGATTACAGGCTGAGCCACCGAGCCCGGCAGTTTTGTTTTTGTTGTTGTTGTTTAACTGGTACTAGTTAAAAATTTAGATGTCTTTCACACTCTCACCCTGCCTATAAAAAATAAAATAAGAAAACATACTTTCTCAATATCAAGACTAATTGAATTCATTTTTTCATAACATAGTCAATTGGCTTTAGGTTCACTTTCTTCTTTCCATGTCCTTGGTCCTACTTCGTACTTTCCCAATTATATCCAGAGACTCTTCTACATTTTCGTCATATAGCCTCCTTGTCAGCAATCAGTGCAATGATGTACTGGACGTTTTTCTTCCAAAATATAGAATAAGCTTTTCATCATTTGTGTTCAGAAATACATGCTGTAATCTTAATGAGAGGTCTGACTTTTAAAAGAGACAAACAGATGTGCAAGAAATATTGCATCTCAGTGTTTGCCACCCATAATAATATTGAAAA
>NW_007005947.1:0-1227 GCF_000164805.1 Carlito syrichta
ACTGTCACCCATGCCGGAGCACAGGGGCCTTCTCTTGGCCACCATGGCCTCCACCAGCAGGGCTCCAGCAATCCTCCTGCTGCTGCCTCACGAGTGGCTGGAATGACCGGTGTGCACCAGCACGCTTGGCTCATTTTGTTGTTTTCTTGTAGAGATGAGGTCTCACCAAGGTGCTTGGGCTGGGCTCGAACTCAGGGACTGAGGTCATCCTCTCAACTCGGCCTCCAAAAGCACCAGGGTTACAAACATGTGCCCCCCGCCAACCCTTCACAGAATTCTCAGAGCCCCAAACTGAAGCCTGCACCCATCAGGTCACCCAGGAACCTGGAAAGAGCAACTGGTGTCGCTCACCAGCCCACCCCAGGAGAGGGACTGGTGCAGGGTAATGTCTCTGTTGGGGTGCCCACCCATCTGCTGCCTTGATCCCCATGGTGGACCCACTCACTCCTCCCAGGGACCATCTCAGGGAAAGGGAGGGTGTGACTCTCAAACCCCAGAGCAATGGGATTCCAAGCGTGGGCTGCCACGTCTGGCCTTCTAGTTTGTTTTCAACGAAGGATCAATGCCAGGCTCGAGGGCTCAACCACTTTGGGAGACTGAGGCCAGAGGCCGGCCCAACCCAGGGGTCTGTGACATACTTGAGCAACTCAGCGAGATCTCCTCTCTACCCTACAGCCAAAATGTGCTGGTTGTGGTGCGGGCCTGTTGCTCCAGCTCTTCAGAAGGCCTGGGCGGGGAAGGCTTGCCAGATCCCTTTGGGTTGGGGTTGCATTGACTGGGAGTGTTCTACCGCCTTCCAGTCTGGGCAACGGAGTGAGACTCCAACCCCCCAAAAAGGAAAGAAAAGAAGAAAATTCTTTTTTGTATGGAGTTGGGATCATCATGAAGAAACAGAGATTATTGGGGAAGGAGACCACAGTCTTGGGCATAGAGCTCGCAAAAGATGGTGAATTGGCAGATATTCGAGCTGCAGGTTGGGAGGCCAAGGCAGGAAATCGCTGGAGCCTAGGATTTCGAGGCCAGTCTGGGCCATGTAGCAAGACCTCATCTCTCCCTGGAATGCAAATACCCAAGTTGTGCGTGATGTCGAACACATTCCCAGCTACATGGGATATGGTGGGATATGGTGTTTTCCATCCTGGGGCTTGCCTTTGCATGGCCCCCACCAACAGCATGTGTGAATTCACGCCAGGCAACATGGCTCATGGCCGTGTGCCCCACACACTT
>NW_007005948.1:0-760 GCF_000164805.1 Carlito syrichta
TCCCTAGATTTAAAAAGGGGGCATATAGAAGAGGAAAATAATGGAGGAAGGGGGGGTCAATAGGGAGCTAGAAAGAGAGAAACGCGAGAGGGAAAACAGATATACATACCAACTATCAGGTGAGAACGAGATACAGGGCTGGGAAGAGGTGAAGAAAGACACGTAAGAAAGAGTACTGATAACTACATAGTACTAAAGAGTACTGAAGTAACACAGAGACAGGGCAATAAAATCGAGAAACCGTGTAAGTCAGAAGGTAAACAACAAATGTGATCTAAACCAACAGTTACAATGATAAAATCATAAGTCAAAATGAGCGAAAGAGAGAAGTGCGAGAGGGATAACAGATATACATACCAGCTATCAGGTGAAAAACAGTCACAGGATCGGGAAGAAGTGAAGAAAGACACGTAAGAAAGATTCCCTAAGGAGTACTGATAGCTACACAGACACAGGTCAATAAAATCGAGAAACAGTGTAGGTCAGAAGGTCAACAACAGACGTGATCTAAACTAACAGTTACAATGATAAAATCATAAGTCAAAATAAGCGAAAGAGAGAAGTGCAAGAGGGAAAACAGATATACATACCAACTATCAGGTGAGAGAGAGACACAGGGCTGGGAAGAAGTGAAAAAAGACAGGTAAGAAAGATTCCCTAAAGAATACTGATAGCTAAACAGAGACAGGCCAAAAACATCAAGAAACAGTATAGTCAGAAGGTAAACACCAAACGTAATCTAGACCAACAGTTTCAATGA
>NW_007005949.1:0-3201 GCF_000164805.1 Carlito syrichta
TTTTCAAGGAATCTGCTAATTGATTACCTTAATGTAGAGGTCAGGGAGTCCTGAATGAAATTCAATATGACCTATAAAAAATGGTTGGTTCCTAACAATTATTAGTTGCTGTAATTGGATAAGTAAATAGAGAATAGTTGTCTTATTAACAGGAATGGTGGCTGTTTTAATATGAGGAAATAGTCCTTTTATATAACAGGAATCAGTATACATTGAAAATTTTCTCCTCTTGAAACAAGACGATCACAAATCAATATCCCTTCCATCCTGGTGCCACTTGCCGGAGGTCTTTTGGCACCAAGGGTCAAATTTAAATTATCTGGATTTTTTTCTTCTTGGTACCTAGCTTTCTTCTTTTAAGTTTTCCTTATCCTCAGGGATTAGAGGATTATCATAACAGGGGCAGTGGCTAACAATGCCTGGGGAGGTACAGGGGTTAATAAGGGAGTTCTTTCACCTGGTTCCTCTTTTACTTTAATGGGCATTTTCTCAACCTTTTGTTGTGGATCTAAGACACCTCTAATTATATTCCATAATTCAAAAGTATTTACAGGCACTCATTCCAGACTGTGGAGAGTGTAATACAGTTTCAATTTTTCCCCAAACTTTGTCCATGTTTCTAAATTAATGATGCCTTCTTGAGAGAGCCAGGGGCATTGTTCTTGCACAAAATGGGAGAAAACAAGATAATTGTGTAGAGGAAACTTTAATTCCTCTTTTAGAAATCATATGCTTCAAAATACTTATGAACAATTTTCTTTCTTTAGATTCACTCTGACCAATGATCGTATCACGGTTCTAAAACTGCTTACCCTTCCTAGCTCCGCCTGTCTCTACAGAGAGATCTGCAGCAACCTAGGTAAGGTGTTATCTGTTCTGATTAAAGTAAGGCGTACCTTTCAGGTCCCTGTTCGGGCGTCACTTGCCAGAGTCCAGTTCCAGCAGGTCAGGGTTTCCTGAAGTAGGAACGGCGATGGCATAGAAGAAAACTTAGACTGTTACTGTTTTTATGCAAGGCAGATGTCGATTTATTTTTCTTTTCAAGTTCTTTTTATACTTTTAGTTACATACAGTTTGGGCTTCAAACCCAGACGTATTTATTTTGTTTTGATCATTACTCTAACCGCAATGAAATACTCTCTCTCTTCCCTCAAATTTTTAACAATGTATCCACTAAGAATCTTTAAAGCATGTAATTTATCGCAATGTGTTTTCTCTATGAAACCTAACGATCTAAACTTTTAACAACTTAATTTCTAACTTATGTTTTCCTAACATTTTATTTTTTCAAAATAAAACTGCAAAGCCTTTTTTACTATTTCAACCTTTCTATGTTAATCATATACTCTAAAATGCAAAAACTTTGTGTATACTGCAAATTATAGTCATCCATCTGTTTTCTTGCATAAATGGCCGCACCTTAAATTAAAACACTCGTACTCATCACAACATTTTTCGTTATGCTAATAATACCTATATAACACTTCACAATTGGCAAAATGGAAACAACATCCCCAAAGTTCCTAAATAGCAACCAACTTCCAAAACTAAAACTAAAATTAATAAACCTATTAGGCTGCCAAACATGATGTTTATAATTTGCTTCTATAGTTCCCTGAGAGGGACATGATGTTTATAATTTGCTTCTATAGTTCCCTGAGAGGGATAATGAGAGCCTTGATGTATATTCAACCCAAGGCACCCAAGGTTAGGAGAGTTCCACCCACTGTTTTTAATCATTGTTGCAGGTTCAAGAACCAAAAGGGTGGAGACAGAGAAACTCAAGTGGAGGGTAATATCTCAGTTGAAATATTTCCATATCACTAACTGCTTGTTTCTACTAACAGATTCTTTCAATGGACTACTATTTTTTGCATTTCCCAAATCTCCGGATACCAATGGCAAACATAAGATGAGTAGAAAAAGCAGGGCCGATAGCTGCCAGCTTTGCACTGCAACCTGGGTCTTTGGCCTTCCTGACCCTGTCATCCTGAAAGCCTCTGAGGGTGGCTCCAAACATCAGTTCATCAGAAGGGAGCGGGCCTTGCGGTGTGGTCCCGAGACAGATTTGGAGGCCAGGTGCGGGGACTCAAGCCTGTCATCCTGGTGCTCTGGGAGGGTGAGGCGAGAGGATGGCCTGAGACCCCGGGTTCGAGATCAACCCAGGTACATTGGCAAGACCTTGTCTCTACAAGAAGCAAAACAAATGAGCCAAGTGTGCTGGTGCATGCCTGTCATTCCAGCCACATGGGAGGCCATGGCAGGAGGATCAACGGAGTCCAGCGAGTTTAGGCCACGGTGGCCAAGAGGGAGTCCCTGAGCTTGGGGCTGGGCGACAAGAGAGGGACTCTGACTCAGAATAATAATACAAACCTCCACCACCACCACAATAACAGGATGGGTTCAGGTGCTCAGCCTGTCATCCTGGCCCTATGTAGGCCCAGAAGAGTGTATGGTCTGAGTCTGTGGATTCAACACCATCCCGGGACAGAGGGCAAGACCTCTCTCGCCCATCAAAAATAAATCCAAAGATTAGCCAGGCATGGTAATGCAGGACTGTGGTTCCAGTCACTTGGGGTGCTGAGGCGGGAGGATCTCCTGAGCACGACAGGTGAAATCTACAGTGACAGTGAGCATGTCCCTGTGCTCCAGCCTGGGCTACAGATTGGGATTCTGACTCAAAATAATAATACTCACCACCACCACCACCACCCTTCCACCGAGAGTGAGTTGTCACCCTCGAGGATGAGAGAGGAAAAGACATTTTGAGGACTGCCATTCACGGGAGGTTTTAAAGCTGGTCACCGGGCATGTCCATCCCGCACCTTCTGCCACGTGCTCCAGAAGGTCTGCCTCTACCCTCCACACTCTGGCCACACAGCGAAGACATGTGTGAGCTCAGGGGTCAGACGTCCCTGAGCTAGGTCATCCCTCAGGCACAGAGCGATCAAGGCGGTATGGCAATGAATCGGCTAGCCCAGGTACCGGGCACTCTGCATTCTACCTTCAGACATTGGGAGGGTCCCCTCCTCTCCTGATCACTCCATTGTCCCCTATCCATGCGAACCTTTTCCTGGGGAGCCATGGACCCCCATTGTGACTCATGTGGGAGGTGTCTTTTTTGTCGCAGGTGTCTCCATCAGCTGGGCTGGGCCGCGTCACCACAATCATGGCTCCCAGGACCTTGACCTGTGGGTCTAA
>NW_007005950.1:0-707 GCF_000164805.1 Carlito syrichta
TGGATTGCCTGAGCCCGTGGGTTCGAGACCTGCCTGGGCAGCGTTTACCTCATCTCTACAATAAATCAAAAAATCAGCCGGGCGTGGTAGCACATGCCTGTAATTCCAGCTACTTGGAAGGCTGAGGTGGAAGGATCGCCGGAGCCCAGTAGGTCGAGGCTACAGTGGCCGGAAGCGGCCACTGCACTCCAGTCTGGGCAACAGAGTGAGACTCCAACTCAAAAATAAAATAAAAGAAAAGGAAAGAAAAGAAGTGCAACCATTTGTGTATGGAGTTGGGATCATAACGAACAGACAGAGATCATTGAAGAAAGAAGCCGCAGTCTTGGTCATAGAGTTGCCAAAAAATGATCAATCAGCAGCCAATCAGTCTGTCGCTTTGGGAGGCTGAGTCAGGGGACCGCTGGAGCTCAGGGGTTCAAGAACAGCCTGGGCTACGTAGCAAGACCTCATCGCTCCCTGGAATGCAAACACTGAAATTGCTCATGGTGGTGCCCTCGGTCCTGGTTACATGGGATGTGGTGGCCTCTGTCCAGGTCATTCCCTTGTGTCACCCCTGCTGACAGAACCTGTGAGTCCATGCCACGCACCGTGGCTCATGGCAGTCAGTCCTTTGCCCTGAGAGTTCAAAGTGGGAGATTGCCTTAGCCCAGGGTCAGAGACCAACACGGGCTGGTGTGGAGAGTCAAGGACTTCTGGGGCACTTG
>NW_007005951.1:0-4100 GCF_000164805.1 Carlito syrichta
TCAGCCTGGCATCCCAGCCTTTGGAAGTTCAGGTGAGTGGATGGCCTGAGCCTGCCTGTTCGACACCAGCTGAGACATGGTAGAAAACCTCGTGTCAGCCATCAAAAATAAATCCAAAGATTAGTCGAGTGTGGTTGTGCAGGCCGGTGGTTTCATTCACTTGGGGGGCAGATTGGGAGGATCATCTCAGCCTGGCAGGTGGAGTCTGTGGTGGCTGTGAGCGAGCCCCTGTGTTCTGCCCAGGTGAAAGTGGGATTCTGACTCCAAATAACAATAATCACCACCACCATCCCTGCCAACCAACACGAGGACTCACCCTCAGGGAAGGGAGAGGAAAAGGAACTTTCCAGTCTTTCATTTGCAGGAGGTCTTATAGTTGCCCACTGGGCACATCTGTCCCACATATTCATCCACACACCTCCAGAAGGCCTGCCTCCGTCCTCCACAGTCATGCCCCACAGCCAAGACGTATGTGAGCTGAAGAAACACAAGGCCTTGAACTAGAACGGCCATCAGGTACAGAGTGATCAAGATGGCCCAGCAAAACTGCAGACAATCCTGGTTCTGAACACTCTGTCAGCCACCTTCGGGGATAGGGAGGGCCCTTTCTTCTGCAGTTCACTCCATCTTCTCCCACCAATGCGGACCTTTCACTGAGGAGCTGTGGAGGCCTGATGAGTGTATGTCGGAGGTGTGTTTTTTGTCTCCGAGTTCTCCTTCAGCCAGGCTGGTGCACAGTGGCATATTGTGGTTCCCAGGGTTTCGACCTGCAGGACTCAGGCAGTCCTCACACCTCGGCTCCCGGTCAGCCGGGACCACGTCTGACTCGATTTTGGGGAACTCTCGCTGAGATGAGGTCTGGACATGTTGCCTAAGCTGCTCTCCAAACCCTGAACTCAGGCAGCCTCCTGCCTCGGCCTCCCAGGGTGCGGACTGATGTCCCTGAGCCAAGGTGCCCAGTCTGGACTTGCAAGTCCTGCCAGCAGGGGCAATGCAAAGGCATGCCTTGGGTTGGAGGCCACTGCATCCCATATAGCTGGGACCGCAGGTGACACTAAGCGTGACTTGAGCATTTGCATTCCCGGAGAGTGATGAGGTCTTGCTACGTGGCCCAGGCTGGTCTAAATCCCGGTCTCCAGGGGTCCCCCACCTTGGCATCACAAAGCCACAGTCCGATTGTGTGCTGATTCACCATCTTTCAGAAACTATAGGCCCAAGACTCAGGCCTGCTTCCCAAATGATGTCTGTTCATTATGATCCAACTCCATACACATATGGATGCTCTTCTTTTATTTCCTTTTTCCCTTTTTTCTTTGGGTGGGAGTCTCACTCTGTCACGCAGCCTGGAGGGTTGTGGCTCCCACCTGGCCACTGCAGCCTTGGCGCACCGGGCTCCGGAGAGCCTTTACTTGGACTTCTGAGGATCCAGAAAGAAAGGCACAGGCCACCACACCTGGCTCATTTGGGATGGAGAGTAGAGAAGAGATCTCACTGAGGTGCCCAAGCAGGTCTTGGCCTGAGGGCTCATTTCAGCCACTGGTCTTGGCCTCCCAAAGCAATGAGATGACGAGGTAGCCCCCAAACCCAGCCTCAATCTTTCATCAAAAATGAAACAGAAGGTCTGGTTTGGCAGCCCACACCTGGAATTCCTGCACTCTGGGAGACTGAAGCAAGAGTATGGAGGAGCCCAGGAGTCCAAGACCAGCCTGGGCCATGCAGGGAGACCACGTCTCCGCACCCATCAAAACAGGGGGTCTTGGGTTGAGGTGCATGTCATCCCGGCCACTACAAAAGCTGAGGTAGGAGGATTACCTGAGCCTGCAATTTTGAGGCTGTCAGTGATCGATGGTCCTATCCCTGGGCCCTAGCCTGGGCCACGGAGACAGATTCTGTCTCCAAAAACAGAATCGTACACAGATTCTCAAATGCGCATGGTATGTTCACAGGGCAACTGGCTTTAGTGCCAGAAAAATGGGATTGGGGGTAAAGAAATGTCCTCGTGTGAGGGATGTGTCCCTGGCCTTTCTTGGCGGGAGGTCCTGATGGCGGAGATGGAGAGTCAGCTTGCTTGGGGCACATTTCTCCCCTCTGAGAGGAGAGTTGGCAGGAAACCGCCCAGGGAGCCTTGGGAACTCCTGCACCAAAGTGGAGCAGCCATTGGGGGAGTTGGGGCTGGAAGGTGCCGAGCTTGGGGAATCCTCACATGGGGGGATGGGGGATGAATGACTGTGGGCAGAAACTTTGCAGGAGAATGGATTTCTTGGTTTGTTTGTTTATTTATTTATTTACTCATTTTCTTTTCTTACTAGGTTGACCAGGCTGCTCTCAAAATGCCCAACTCGTGCCATTCTCTCTGCCTGGACCTACCAAACTGCTGCAATCCCAGGCTTTCCATTTTGTTGACATCCTGGTCTTTCTGCCTGGTCTTGAACTGTGGACCAGAGGTCTCCCGCTGAGACCTGCCTTAAGCAAGGCTTTCTGGGTTTCCTTGGGGTCAAGGTGGGGGCTTGCTATGGTGTCCAGCCTGGTACAAGCTCACAAGCTCCGGCCATCATACTATCTTGGCCTCACCGAGTGCCAAGGAGACATGCCTGAGTCCCCTGGCCTTCCCCGCCCCCCCTGAAGGTTTGAGAGTCACGCCCTCCCTTTTTGAGGGGTGGCCCCAGGGAGAAGGTAATGGGTCCACCCTGAAGAACGAGGTGGGAGGAGAGGTGGGTGCCCCAGTAAAGACATGCCCCTATGCCTGGTGCTCCCTTGGGGAGGGCTCAGTGGGCAAAGCCAGTCACCCTATCCAGGGTCCCAGTGCATCAGAAGGGAGTGGAGCTCAGGTTGGGGGCCTGCTAGGTGTGTGAAGGCTAAGCACAGGGGCTCATACCTGGCATCCTGCAAACTGGGAGGCTGAGGCAAGAGGATGGCCTGAGCCTCCGAGTTCTAGACCAGCCCAGGAACCTTGGTGAGATCTGGTCTCTACAAAAATCCAAACATATGAACTGAGTGTTGTGGTGCTCGGCTGTCATTCCAGTCACTCAGTAGGCCATGACAGGAGGTCTGCAGGAGACCAGCCAGTGGAGGCTGCAGTGGCCGAGAGAGGGCCCCTGGGCTCTGGCCTGGCCGACACAGTGGGATTCCAACTCAGAATATTAATACCAAGCACCACCACAACCTCAGGCCGGGCTCAGGGGCACAGCTTGGCATCCCGGTCCTTCAGAGGATGACCTGAGTCTGCGGTTTTGACACCTGCCCTGGATTTGGGTTGAGACCTCATCTTGGCCATCAAAATAAATCCAAAGATTAGCCAAGCATGATAGCGCAAGGTGTGGTTTCAGCCACTTGGGGGACTGAGGTGGAAGGATTACCTGAGCCCAGAAGGTGGAGTGCACGATGACCATTAGTGTGTCCATGCACTCCGGCCTGGGTGACAGAGCATGATTCCGAATCCAAATAATGATAATCACCACCACCACCACCACCACCCCTGCCACCCAGCATGAAGAGTCACCATGTGGGATGGGAGAGGAAAAGGAACTGTCTGGCCTGTTGTTCATGGGAGGTTTCAATGATATCCAAGGGGAATGTCCATCCCATGTGTTTGGCCACATGCCCCAGAAGGCTGTCCTCTACCCTCCACAATCGTGCCACACAGCAGAGACATGTGTGAGCTCACAGAACAGGCGGCCCTGAGCTATGGCGGCCGTCAGGCACACAGCGATCAAAGCAGGTTGGCAACACCATGGCCAGCTCAGGTTCCAGTCACCAGGGCTAAAACTTCGGGTGGCGGGAGGGCCCCTTCATTTCCCGATAGATCCATCATCTCCCGCCCACATGGACCTTTCCCTGGGTAGTCCAGGACACCCGTTGTGACATTGTAGGAGGCGTATTTTTTGTTGACAGAGTCTCTGTCCGCTGGACTGGGGCATGGAAGCATGATGATGGCTCCCAAGCCCTCGACCTGAGGGGCTCAGATGGTACTCCTGCCTGGGCCCCCGAGCAGCCAGGACTCCTGGTTTCACCATGCCTGACTCGATTTTGGGGACCTCTCGACAGACGAGGTCTGTCCACGTTGCCTGGGCTGGACTCTGACCCGTGGGTTCAAACATCCT
>NW_007005952.1:0-668 GCF_000164805.1 Carlito syrichta
CCGGATAAGCCAGAGGACGCCAACAAATTCTGGTGGGGAGAGGCAATGGGAAACCTTAGTGACTTGCTTCTGGGAAGTAGCCAAGCCAGGATTCAAACCCCATCTTGTGACATCCTCCCCCCACCCCCGTACACACCTGCTGCCCAAACTGCCCCAGCTCCTGCAGGGCTCTTGGTCTTTCCGGGCCTGGTAGTCGTGAAGGCAGGAGTAGTCAGAGCTGGGGGCAGATTTGGTCCTCAGCTCATCAAAAGAAGCTCCACCTCCCATGAGCTCTGTCTTCCTTCCTCTGGCCCCACATGGTCCAGCCCAGAGCTTGCCAAGGTGAGTGTCTTCCAAGTCCCCAAAGTTCTTGAGAGGAAAGAGAGGCCAGATGTCCACTTCCTTCTGAGGAAGGAGCCCGCTCTGGCTACCCCCTAGGAAGAGGTCCCACGCAGAAGCTGGCCTTCCCTGCCCCACTCTGCTGGCCACTGCCACATTCACCCCGTGGCCCAAGAGCCACAGTGAGTGCCTTCAGGAACTGGCACTGCCCCTGGGTGCCCTGGAGCCTTCCTGTTGTGGAAACAGAGTGGGGGCCATAGGCCCTGGCTCATCTTTGGAAGGCCCGCACTCCCACTCCCACCCCCACACACCTGGCCCCGGGGCAGGTCCTGCGAAGCCCAGCCAGAGCC
>NW_007005953.1:0-766 GCF_000164805.1 Carlito syrichta
AAGTGCCAGGAAGACTGAGCTTGTGTCCATGTCTCATTAAAGATATGCCCCCCAAGTCATTGGCACAGGTATTCACCTGCTGTAGGAAATATCCTAGGCTGTAGGTTAAGTTTTTGTGAGTCTGATCACCAGAGATATTCCTCTGATGCACCCTAGCAGATCTGCACAGGCAGTGCCTAAGTCTCCTCCTCCACAGTTAAACTAACCTTGTAGATCCTAATTAATCAATGCCTTTACTAACTATTGCTGTGTAACAAATGATCCCAAAGCAGTGACTTAAAACATTCTAGTTGCTGCAAGTTAAGAAGTGGATTGTCTGAGCCCGTGGGTTTGAGACCCAACTGGGCAGGCGAGACCTCATCTCTACAAGAAATCAAAAAAATTAGCCGAGAGTGGTAGCATGTGCCTGTAGTTCCAGCTACTTGGAAGGCTGAGGCGGAAGGATCGCCGGAGCCCAGCAGGTCGAGGCTGCGGTGGCTGGGAGCAGCCACTGCACTCCAGTCTGGGTGACAGAGTGAGACTCCAATTCAAAAAAAAAAAAAAAGAATCAAGGAGTTCCCCAGCTGGGTGTCTCATTCAGTTGCAGGCAGTCTGTCAGCAGGGGATACCTATATGCCAAAGGCTTGACTGGGGGTGGTAGCATCCACTTGTCAGCCAACTCATATGACTGTTGACAGGTCTTTGCTCCTTACCATGTTTGTTTCTCCACATGTTTCCCCAGGACAGAGTATCTATACCACCCTCCAGCCCCAGGGAAAGCACCCCA
>NW_007005954.1:0-422 GCF_000164805.1 Carlito syrichta
CACACTTACCAGCAGGAGAAGCCTATACTACAAGGGGTCCACCCTCCAACAAATAATAATAATGATTTTTGGGGGATCTCCCTTTGAAAGGGTCATCTGAGGTGAGGTAGGCCAGTGCCAGGGCTGTAGGAATGATGCAAGATTGCAATCAAGTAAGAAAGTAGACAGAAGCAAAGTTTATTACTCACCTTTCACAAATTGGAAAGGGGGCCAACACTCAGGCAAGTGTGACCTCAAAGGGCCATGAAATGGATATATTTAAGGACTTTTGGGTAGGGGGATTTTGGCCCAAAGGAATGTCCGGGGCTGGGGGTCTTTGATGTTGATTGTAGTCACATGAGTCTTAGATCTTGAGGTCAGCAGACATTAGCATCTCATGCCCTCAGGTGGCGGACTAGATGGGAGGAGACAAGGGGGGGGGG
>NW_007005955.1:0-1020 GCF_000164805.1 Carlito syrichta
CTGTGTTAAGTTTAAGCCGAAACCGCAGTCTGTGAGAAGCGGGAACAATGGATCCCTAGAGTCAGCCATGCCTGTCATATTCTCAGAACTTCATGCTTAGATCGTTAAAATCCCTACCAGTGGGTAATGCTAAACAACAAGGAAAGGAGGAGGGAATGGGACTTCAGCTCCTGAACCAGCCTGGTGGTCTCAGGGTTCGCAGCCTGCCTGGATCCCTAATGCTCAGGCAGTCCTCCATGGCTGGCTCCCAACAGAGACCCGCCTGGGCAACTTGGTGAGACCTCATCTCTACAATAAATCAAAAATTAGCTGGGCGTGGTAGCGCGCGCCTGTAGTTCCAGCTACTCGGAAGGCTGAGGTGGAAGGATCGCCGGAGCCCAGCAGGTCGAGGTTGCGGAGGCCGGGAGCGGCCACTGCCCTCCAGTCTGGGCGACAGAGTGAGACTCCAACTCAAAAAAAGAAAAAAAAAAGAAATATAAAATGGTGCAGCTTATGTGTAAAACTGTTTGGCATTGCCTCAAATAGTTAAAAATAGAATTACTGAATCAATCAACGATAGCATTCCTAGGTATGTACAGCAGGTCCTTGAATAATGTGATTTCATTCAATGTTATTTTGTTATAATACTGACGAAAAAATCAATTCTAGGCCAGGGCCACCGTCTACCATCTATGTGGAGTTTGCATGCTCTCCCCATGTCTGCGCGGGTTTTCTCAGGATACTCTGGTCTTCTCCCACTTCCCAAAGATGTGCACGTTAGGTGAATGGGTGTGTCTATATTGTCCCAGTCTGAGTGAATGTGGGTGTATGTGAGTGCTTCCTCAGATGGAATGCTGTCCTGTCCAGAGTTGGTTACTTGTGCCTTGAGCTTCTGAGATGCACTCTGGCCACATGGAACCCTAAACTGGAATAATGGTGTAAGTAATGATGCTACTTGCTTTTTATTACTTCTTCTTAAATGAATAGAGAGCTCACAGTCATTTTCATGTTTTAATATTCGAGGTGTTTTGTTATTTATTT
>NW_007005956.1:0-686 GCF_000164805.1 Carlito syrichta
GGGGTGAAGAATTGAGGTCAGAATGTTTGCAGAATAATAGATTTCTATCTATCTATCTTTCTTTCTTTCTTTCTTTCTTTCTTTCTTTCTTTCTTTCTTTCTTTCTTTCTTTTTCTTTCTTTCTTTCTTCCTTTCTTTTCTTTCTTCACTAGGTTTCCCAGACTGATCTCAAACCCCCAAACTCAGGCCATCCTGTTGGCCTTGGCCTCCCAAACTGTTGCAATTACAAGTCTTCCATTTGCTTGACATCCTGGTCTTCCTTCCAGGTCTTGAACTGTGGGTCGGAGGTGATCCTCCCCCCGAGCCTTGCCCTCACTCAAGGTTATCTAGGTTTTTCTTGGGTCGAGGTGGTGACTTGCTATGGTTCCAGCCTTGTCTCAAGATCCTGGGCTCTGGCCATCTTCCTCCCCGAGTGCTGAGGAGACAGGTATGAGTCGCCCAGCCAACACCTCCCCACCAAAGGTTTGAGAGTCACGTCCTCCCTTTCACCAAGGCACCCCCTTGGAGGAGCGAGTGGGTCCCCCCTTGGGAATGAGGAGTGCATAGTTGAGTGTGCCCTAGCAGAGACATGGCAATGCACCAGCTGGTCCCCCGGTGAAGGGCTCAGTGGACGAATCTGGCCACCCTTTCTGAGGTCCTGGGATGTCAGAAGGGAGCAGGCCTCACAGTGGTCCCCGAGAGTGGTG
>NW_007005957.1:0-756 GCF_000164805.1 Carlito syrichta
AAGCTGTTCCTTCTCTATTGAGTTGATTGTGTGGGTTTTGTCATACATTCTATTAATATCAGATGTTATTTTGATTGATTTATAGAACCTTGCATCCCCAGGATAAATCCCTCTTGGTCATGGTTTATCGTCCTTTTAAAAAAAAAAGTAATTATTATTTGTAGAGACGAAGTCTCACTATGTTGCCTAGGCTGGTCTTGAACTCCTGGGCTCAAGCCATTCTCCCACCTTAACTTCCCAAAATGCTGGGATTAATGTGTGAGCCACCATACCCAGCCTATCATCCTTTTAATATACTTCTGAATTTGGTTTTCTTGTATTACATTGAGGATTTTTGCGTTTATCTGTATAAGGGCTATTGGTCTGTAATTTTCTTTTCTTGTGATGTCCCTGTCTGTTTTTATATTAGGGTAATACCGGACTCAGAGAATGAGTTTGAAAATGTTTCCTACTCTTTTAGGTTTTGAAAGGGTTTGTGAAGGATTGGTGTTAATTCTTTAGAAATGTTTGATAGAATTCAGCAGTGAAGTCCTGTGTTTTTCCTTATAGAAAGTTTTTCTGATTGTTGATTGAATCTCTTGTTATGTCTATTCAGACTTTCTATTTCTTCTTGAATCAGTTTTAATAATTTTTGTGTTTCTAGGTTATTTAACTTGTTATCATACAATTGTCTATTGTACTCTCATAATGTTCTTTATTTACGTAAGATTGGTAGCAATATTCTCTTTCACTCTCAATTTTAATCATTTGAATCTT
>NW_007005958.1:0-680 GCF_000164805.1 Carlito syrichta
CCCGATTTTTTGATTTATTGTAGAGATGAGGTCTCGCTGCCCAGGCGGGTCTCGAACCCGCGGGCTCAGGCAATCCACTCACCTCAGCCTCCCAAAGGCGCGGGATTACAGGCTGAGCCACCGAGCCCGGCTGTATTTTTGTTTTTTAAGAGGTGGGGTCTTGCTATGTTGCCCAGGCTACTGTTGAACTTCTGGACTCAAGGAATCCTCCTGCCTCAGCCTTCCAAAATGCTGAGATTACAGGCATGAGCTACTCTGCCGACCTGGAACCTCCATTTTAAGATTATATACTGATCACAGACCCCAGCCTTCCTTTTCAACCTCAGATTCTTAGAAACAGTAGTTTTAAAAATTAAGTACATATACCAAAGTACTCTAAAAAAGTATTTTTCATACTTTTATTCTAATTAACTAAGTAGACATTTACCTAAGATGATACTGTGCTTTTGTGTCAATTTTATATCTCCTACAGTAACTTCTTTTAGTCACCTTGTAGTATACTTATTCAATAAGCCAAGTATATTAAAAATAAACAGACTCCTTTGTAAAAACTCAAAATCAAATACTGTGAAGAGCTACTGCTCTTAGTCATGTCTTACGGTTTCAGTTTCTTTTTTGTCTTTGAGAATACTACTTAGATTGTTTCTTTAATATTTTCAGAAGAAAAAGCTCAAAATAAA
>NW_007005959.1:0-1160 GCF_000164805.1 Carlito syrichta
CGAGGACAAGGGGAAAAGGGAACACTTCTACACTGTTGGTGGGAGTGTTAAACTGTTACAACCTCTGTGGAAAATAGTGTGGCGATTCCTAAAAGATCTAAAAGTCTGTCTTCCATACAACCCAGCAACCCCTCTCTGGGATTATACTCGGAGGAACTCAAATCACTCTATGAAAAAGATATCTGCACACACGTTTATTGCAGCATTATACACAATAGTAAAAACACAGACCCAACCATACTGCACATTGAAAGTGGACTGAATTTTTAAAATGTGGTACACATACATGATTGAATGTTATGCAGCCATAAAGAAGGACAAAATTATAAACTTTGCAGCAACTTGGATGGATTTGGAGTCTATAAGTCTCATTGATCTATTACAGAAACAAAGAACTGAGTACCACATGTTCTCACTCATAAATAGACCCTGAACAATTATTATAATACTCTAAGAAAGGAATTGGCAGTAGTGGGAAACTGACACGGAAGGTTGAGACACACTTCATCAATAAGAGCACCTGATCTCAGGTCAAGTGAAATGAGGACCAAGGTGAGGCCCAAACTTTACCTGTACAATGACCATTTGTATACCTGACTTGAGTTGTATCATCTTTAAAATAAAAGACCTTTAAAAATTATATATATCCGTTGGACGCGCCTGATGCGCCTAGCAGCACCTGCTTTATTGTTGTCCTTAGGGGAATCATCCTGAAGTGAAATGTCTTATAGATGGGGCGAAGACCTTCAAACACTGCATAACAAGAAAAGAATTTGGTGAATAAATGTCCTGCAGCTGCCTGATAACTCACTGACAAAGAGTTCCACTTCCAGAAGTATTTTAAAGAAAAAAGGGGAAGAAAAGAAGAGGGACCAAGACCGCAAACTGCTGAATAGACAGACTGTAAAACAGAGGGAAAAGTGAACAAAACCAGAAGACCCTCATAAGGAAGAACAGGTCATTGCAGAAGAGAAATAAAAGCAACCCCACCTTCCCTCAAAAACAGAATTGAAGAGGGGGAGGGAAAGGGGTAAAGGGAGAAAAATCTACAGAAATGAAGAAAAACCAAAAGAAGAGTATGGGTCTCTCCCAGACGCCTGGGAGAGCAGACACTGAGAAAATTGACTTTGGAATACAAACAATGCAAAGTCCCCAGAATG
>NW_007005960.1:0-710 GCF_000164805.1 Carlito syrichta
CTCACTCTATAAAAAAGATACCTGCACGTGTATGTTTATTACAGCATTGTTCACAATATCAAGATCATGGAACCAACCATGCTGTCCATCAAAAGAGGACTGGATTAAAAAAATGTGGTACATATACACAATGGAATATTATGCAGCCATAAAAAAGAACAAAATCATGAATTCTGCAGCAACCTGGATGGAACTGGAATTTATAGTACTGAGTGAGCTCTCACAGAAACAAAGATCTGAGCATCATATGTTCTCACTCATAATTGGTCCTTGAACAACTATCGTAATACTATAAGAAAAGGATTGACAGTGGTGGGAAACTGAGGGGACAGGGAGGGGAAGGGAGGTGGGATTAACGGTTGTTGATATCTGTCTGGGGATGGGGGCACACCTCATCAACAAGGGTACCTGCACAATGTATATTTGTATAACTAACCCCTTACTGGACCCCCCCATTTTAAAATAAAAAAATATGTTAAAAAACACCAAGTCCTAACTTCATTAAAAAAAAAAAGAAACCAAAATACTATTTTTTGTATTATTTGAAACTAGTTTAATTAGAGATAACCCCTGAAAACCATTCTTATTTTAGAACGTGTTAATGGCATAGAAAATCAAGAAGGTTTGACAGAAAAATGTTTTGTGAAGAAAAAATTAAAATCAGATAAACTTTAATTAAGTAAAGTGGTGCAGATTAAAACAGCAGCTGA
>NW_007005961.1:0-608 GCF_000164805.1 Carlito syrichta
CGTCCTCATATACAGAATCTACACGATCACTTCCTAAGGAGAAATAAGAAACCTGTTTTTCACGGTACCTATGTCACAATATCTACATGAAATCGTGCTAAGGGCTAAACAAGATTCAGGGTTTCTAAACAGTGTTCTGGGGAAAGGGAGACCTCATATACAGCAAATTACACGGCCCCTCGCTAAGGAAGACTAAGGAATCTGTGATACACTAGTCCCAAATCCGAAAAATTCTCAGGGGTGTCGTGCCACGGGATAAACAAGAATCAGGGCTTGAAGCTCGTCTCATATTTTGGAGATATTTGACATGTGGGTATTATGAATCAGTTTTTTCAGGACTCCAGCTACATTCTGTTCCTCTTGAGAGTTGTAAATGGGTATCTGGTAGTACAAGTCGCTTAGGATCCTCGGGACAACTATGGCCAGATTCCCAGAAAAAAAGTATCTTCTTGCCATATTTGAATGTAACTCTGGTGTGAAGATGAACTTGGTAATCCTTAAATTTCTGTTTGAACTTTTTTTTGGAGAGGAGCTGTGGGTTTTGCAGTTGACAAATATTTAGTACGATTTATTAAAATGTACTAGTATCATGGATTCTACATCCCTAG
>NW_007005962.1:0-665 GCF_000164805.1 Carlito syrichta
CTGAGGGGGCGTCCCGGACTCTTCGGATGGACCCCATGACCCCTGACTTTCTCACTTTCTTTTTCCCTGCCTCGGTTTCTTTGAAATTAAAATCTCGCCGGGCTTGGTGGCTCAGCCTGTAATCCCAGTGCTTTAGAAGGCCAAAGTGAGTGGACTGCCAGAGCCCGCGGGTTCGAGACCCGCCTGGGTAACTTGGCGAGAAGACCTCACCTCTACAATAAGTAAAAAAAATCAGCCGGGTGTGATAGCGCGCACCTGTAGTTCCAGCTCCTTGGAAGGCTGAGGCGGAAGGGTCGCCGGAGCCCAGCAGGTCGAGGCTGCGGTGGCCGGGAGCGGCCGCTGCCCTCCAGTCTGGGTGACCGAGTGAGACTCCGACTCAAAAAAAAAAAAGAAATTAAAATCTCGACGTTGCTGTTAATGGGTGCCTCCAGAATTCGTTATGGTAAGGCATGAGGGTTGCAAGCTGCCTAACATAGGGGCGTCGGAACTTGTCTTAACCCTAAATCGGAATAACACGTGGATTTTTAATTTATATAAAGACATACATCTAACTGATGGAGAAGCAGCCACGTTGTCTGAAAGCGTTTTACGCATCCCCCCGTAGATTTTTACAGCCCAGGCTCCCCTGTCACGATGACCAGTGTTGTTCTCGGGACAATGATCCG
>NW_007005963.1:0-826 GCF_000164805.1 Carlito syrichta
CAGAACAAAAAGAATGTGCGTTATATGTGTCGTCAACCCAAGAATTCTACCTGGCCACATTATAAGGGCTAATCTGGAATCTGGGCTTCTAATTCTCCACATTATTAGTGCTACATGCCTCTTGGATATGACAATATTATCATTATAGATTCTCAGGAATTTTCTGGTCTTCTTGATAGTTGTAACCGAGCATCTGGACCTACAAGTCCGTTGGGGTCCTCAGGACAACAAAGGGCATATTCCAGAACCCAAAGTACCTTATCGTTATATTTGTAGGTAACTCTCGTCTTAAGATGTACCCTGTAATCCTAAAACTTCCGTTTGTCCTTCAATTCGAATAGAGGTCTGGTGTCTTGAGGTTGCCAAATATTTATAAGGTACTTTTAAGGGTAATCAGGATTCATGGATTCCACGCCCTATGAATCTTCTGGGCATCTTCCTATTTGTATACAGAGTTTTGGTATCCACATCACGAGGGAAAATCAGGACATCTTGCTGAGAACGAAAAGGAAATCCGTTTCTAGGAGTACTCATTTGCCAGAATCTTCAGGGCCTCTTCATAAGGTTTCATCAGCAATCTGGACTTCAAGGTCCCTACATTTTTCAGAGCTACTTACCCTAAATCTGTCATTAGAGATCCCCAGGAACTTTGTGGTCCTCTTGATAGCTGTAATCGAGGATCTGGTCCTACAAATCCTTTTGTGTCCTATGAACACCTACGAACATAATCAGATACTCCAGGAATCAAATGGAATATTGGTAGAAAATCCCTTGATTAAGGTTACCTCAAACAGCAGAAATTTCTTGTGGTCGGACTGGTGGGAAT
>NW_007005964.1:0-724 GCF_000164805.1 Carlito syrichta
AGCTAGGTAGTTAGCTAGCTATATATTTCAGGTAGTAAAATGAGCTCGCTATCTAGGTAGCTAGCTAGTTTAGTCAGATAGTTAAGTCAGCTGGTTAGCTAGTTAAGTCAGCTAGTTAAATCAGCTGGCTAGCCTGCTGCCTACCTGTGTAACCAACTATTTTGGTCAGCTGGGTTGCCAGTTGGTTACCTAGTTAATTCACCTATTTAAGTCAACTCGCTATTCAGCTGGATAACTAGGTAGCTAGGTACTTAAGTCAGCTGGGAAGCCAGCAAAATACATAGGTAGCCAGGTAATTAAGTCACCTGACTAGCCAGCTGTCTATCCACCCATGTCAGCTAGTTAATTCAGCTGGCTAGTCAGCTGGCTTATGAGTTAAATCAGGTGGTTGAGTCAGTTGGCTAGCCAGCTGGTTAGCTGGTTAAGTCAGCTAGCTAATTCAAGTGGCTATCCATCTGTCTACCTAAGTAGCTCGCTAGTTAAGTCAGGTAGTTAACCAGCTGGATAGTCACGTTGCTTTGTAGGTAATTATTTAATTAATTCAGCTGGCTAGCCAGCTTGTTAGCTAGTTAAATCAGCAAGTTAAGTGAGCTGATTTGCCGGCTAGCTAGCTAGATCTCTAGCTAGTTAAGTCGGCTTGCTAGCTGGATGGCTATCTAGTTAGGTCAGCTAGCTAAATCAACTTGATAGCCGGCTGGCTAGCTAGGTGGCTGGCAAGATAAGC
>NW_007005964.1:2231-3482 GCF_000164805.1 Carlito syrichta
AACTGAGCTAAATTGTGGGCCAACATGTCAGTCACCAATGTGACCCAGCTAACTAGTCGGCTGTCTAATGTGCCAACTTGTTAATACAGCAAATATGTTGACCTTGTAGTCAGGAAACGTGTTTAACCAGCTAACTAGTCGGCCAACTCATCATCCAACAAGTTAAGTCACCTAGCTAACTCGTTAACCAACTAGTTAAGTTTGCTAATTTACTCATTTATCAAGTAGTAAAACATTTAGCTAACTCTAACAAACTCGTTTTAATCAGCTAGCTATCTTGTTAGCCAACTTGTTAAGTCAGCTAAGTATGCTAACTAAACAGTTAGCTAGCTAAGTCAGCTAGCTAAGTCAGCTAGTGAAGTCAGCTAGCTCACTAATTAGCTAACTATTTAAGTCAGCTACTTAAGTCTGCTATGCTACTTAACTAGTTAGCTAATTAGTTAAGTCAGCTAGTTATTCAACTAGTTAGTTAGCTAACTTTTTAATTCAGGTAGTTAAGTCAGCTAGCTAAGTAGTTAAGTCAGCCATTTAATTCAGCGAGCTAATTAGATAACTCAGCTAGCTAAGTAAGCTAAAAAAAAGTCAGCTTTCTTACTTCGGCAGCTGGTTAAGACAGCTAGCTTGCTAGTTATCTAATGGGTTAAGTCAGCAAGTTGAGTCAGGTAGTTGACAAGTTAACTGAAGGGTTAAGTCAGCTTGTTGAGTCAGCTGGCTAGCTAGTTAGCAAACGGGTTGAGTCAGCTGGTTGAGTAGACAAGCTAGCTCGTTAGCTAACGAGTTAAGTCAGCTGGTTGTGTCAGACAGCTAACTAGTTAGCTAACGAGTTAAGTAATCTGGATGAGTCAGCTAGCTGGCTTGTTAGTTAACAAGTTAAGTCAGATAATTAAGAAAGCTAGCTAGCATGTTAGATTACAAGTAAGATGACTAGCTAGCTGGCTGCTTCAGTAAGCTGGCTAGCCAGCTAGCTAGCTATTTAAATCACCTAGTTAAGTCAGCTTGCTGTCCAGCAGGTTGGCTAAGTAGTTAGGTAGTTAAGTCAGGTGACAAGCTAGCAGACTCTGTAAGTAGGTAGCTAGTCTAGTCAGCTGGTTAGCCATCCAGCGTCTAGTTATGTCAGCTAGTTAAGTCAGCTGGCTATTCAGCTGCCTAGCTGGGTAGCTAGATCGTTAAGACTGCTGGCTAGCCAGCTGGCTACTTCATTTGGTCAGCTAGTTAAGTCAGCAGACTAGCCTGCTGTTTAGGTAGGTAGCT
>NW_007005964.1:4116-5855 GCF_000164805.1 Carlito syrichta
TCCAGGTGGCTGGAGAGGTATAGAGTTAGTTATGTCAGCTGTTAGTCAGCTGGCTTACTAGTTAATTCAGCTAGATTAGTCACCTGGCTGCCAAGCTACCTAACTTGTTAATCAACTAGTTACATCAGCTGGCTAACCAGTTGGCTAGCTAGTTGTCACCTCATTAAGACAGTTGGCTAGCCAGCTAGCTAGCTAGTTAAAAAGCTAGTTAAGTCATTTGGGTAGACAGCTGGCTAGTTAGTCATTTCAGCTAGTTAAGTCAGCTATCTAGCTAGGTAGCTAGCTAGTTAAGTCTGCTAGTATATCAGCTAGCTGACTAGTTAGGTCAGCTAGATAAGTCAGCTAGCTAGCTAGATAGCTAGCTAGGTATCATCTAGTTATTTCAGCTAGTAAAGTCAGCTGGCTTGCTAGGTAGCTAGCAAGTTAAGTCAGCTAGTTAATTCAGCTGGGTAGCCAGCTGCCTAGCTGGATTGCTAACTCGTTAAGTCAGCTGGATAACCAACTGACTAGCTAGTTAGGACACCTAGTTAAGTCAGCTTGCTAGCCAGCTGGATACATAGTTAGCTAGATAGTTAAATCAGCTTGCAATCATGAGGGATACATATGTAGTTAACTAGTTTAGTCAGCTGGCTAGCCACGTGGCTAGGTAGTATTGTCTGCTAGTTAAATCAACTGGCTAGCTATCTGGCTAATGAGTTCTGTCACATCATTGAACCACCTGGCTAGCCAGCTGGCTAGCTGGTTAATTCTGCTAGTTAATTCAAGTGGCTATCCATCTGGCTAGCTAGGAAGCTACCTAGTTAAGTCAGTTTGCTAACCAACTGGCTAGCTGGGTATGTCAGCTAGTTAATACAGTTGTCTAGCCACCTGGCTAGGTCGGTAGCTAGCTAATTAAGTCAGCTGTCTAGACGGCTGCCTAGCTAGTTAATTCAGCGAGTTAAGTGTGCTTTTTCCCAGCTGTCTATTAAGGTGGCTAGCTAGTTAAGCCAGCTGACTAGCCAGATGGCTATCTAGTTAAGTCAGCTAGTTAAGTCAGCTGGTTAGATGGCTGGCTAGCTAGGTGTCTGTCAAGTTAAGCTGGCTGGTTAGCTGGCTGGTCAGGTAGGTGGCCACCTAGTTAAACCAGCTGGCTAGCCGGATGACCAGCAGGGTGGCTGGCTAGTTAAGCCGTCTGGCTATCCGACTGTCCAGCCAGGGTGCTGGCTATTTAAGCTGGCCAGCTACCCAGCTGGCAAGCCCGCTAGCTAGCTAGTTGGTTGCCTAGCCAGCTAGCCAGCCAGGTAGCTAGCTAGTTAATCCAGCTGGCTAGTCATCTAGCCCAGCTTGTACCTAGCTAATTAAGTCAGTTGGCTAGCCAGCTAGCCAGCCAACTACCTCCACAGCTAGTTAAGTCAGCTACCTAGCCAGCTAGCTAATTAAGTCAGCTAGTTAGTCTGATTGCTAGTCAGCTTGCTAGTTAAGACAGCTAGCCAGCTAACTAGCCAGTTATTTAGCTAGTTAAGTCATCTGGCTAGACAGTTAGAGAGCTTGTTTGCTAGCTAGTTATGTCAGCTAGCAAATCAGCTAGTTACTTTCTATCTTGTCAGCTAGCAATTCAGCTACCTGGTCAGCTAATTAGTGATCTCACTCGCTTTCCATCATGTCAGCTAACTAGTCGGCTCCCTCATCTGCCAACCGTTCAGCAAATTAGTTGTCTTACTCACCAGTCAACAGGTCAAAATAATTTGTCAGCTCGCTTG
>NW_007005965.1:0-349 GCF_000164805.1 Carlito syrichta
CATGGTTTTGTTCTTTTTTATGGCTGTGTAGTATTCCATCGTGTATATGTACCACATTTTTTAAATCCAGTCCTCTTTTGATGGGCAGCACGGTTGCTTTCAGGTTCTTGCTATTGTGAACAATGCTGCGATAAACATACGTGTGCAGGTATCGTTTTTATAGAGTGATTTGAGTTCTTCAGGATATATTCCCAGTAGGGGGATTGTGGGGTCATATGGGAGGTTGATATTTAGAGCTTTTAGGAATCGCTGCTTTCCACAGAGGTTGCACTAGATTGCACTCCCACCAACAGTGTAACAATGTACCCTTTTCGCCACACCCTCTCCAGCAGCTGTTATTTTTTGAGTT
>NW_007005966.1:0-688 GCF_000164805.1 Carlito syrichta
CCTACATGTAGTCATTGTTCAGAGAATTAATTATAGCAATTTTCAGAGTGCCTGATTCAATAAGAATTGCTCAATATATCGATGGATATATTTTAGAATTCTTTTATCTTTCTGCCAAATTAACACTTTGAAAGTGACCTCACATGCATTGTTTCACCCAAGTTAATGTTTCTAACATTTCTGCTTTCTAGGGACCCTTTCTTCTTTGCATTCTCCAGAAATCTCACTTGCCAATTTTCTTCTGCTCCTTCACCATCCCTCATTAAGCCAGTTTCCCCCGACTGAGGCACTTTCCCGGTGACACTCAGTTTAGTCCATCACCACTGTGCTCCATGGCTGTGTGTTCACTTTCCTTAACACAAGTATCCCCTTCTGCTCAGAAGTTCTCAAAACCGAGCTCTCAGTCCTTCATATCCACTCATCTGGGCCATGCTCATCCTTTCCATCTGTCCCTCTCCATGTCCCTTCCTGGGGCTGCTGAGGCTGCCTGGTGCTCATCTGTCAGTGGGGGCCCTCTTCTGAGATATGAGGAGAGGAGACACATGCCCTTGGGAGGAGGTGACAATTGCATGGGATAAAAGCACCAGTCTGGCTCCATGGATAGGTCTCGTGAAAGGAATTCGGTGAGTGCTGGGGGATATGTGGTCCCTGACACGTGCTATGACAACTTGTACTTAGTCCTCTTCTT
>NW_007005967.1:0-787 GCF_000164805.1 Carlito syrichta
CGTGTGTGGATTTCTTGAGGCCAGGAGTTTGAGACTAGCCTAGGCCTCTTAGCAAATTCTTGTTTCTACAAAATAAAAAAGTAAAATAGTAAAGTAAAATAAAGCAAAATTAATATAATATAATATAATATAATATAATATAATATAATATAATATAATATAATATAATAATTAGCCAGACTAAGAGGTTCCTATTTGTCATCATAGCATTTGGGAGGCAAAGGAGGGAGGATCACCTGAGACCAGGAGTTGGAGACTAACCTGGGCCTGATAGTAAAACCCTGTCTTTACAAAATAAAAAAATAAAATAGTACAGTAAAATAAAATAATTACCCAGACTTAGTGGTTCCTGACTGTCATCCCAAAACTTTGGAAAACCAACAGGGGAGGGTCACTTGAGACTAGCAGTTTAAGACTGGCCTGGGCCTCATAGAAAAACCCTGTCTCTACAAAATTAAAAAATAAAATAGTAAAGTAAATAAAAAAATAATTATCTAGACTTAGTATTTTCTGTTTAGCAACACAGGACTTTGGGAGCCAAGGTAGAAAGATCACTTGAGGCCATGAGTTTGATATTAGCCTGGGCCTCATAGGAAAACCTTGTTTCTAGGAAAAAAATTGTAAAGAAAAATAAAATAAAATTAAATTAAACAAAATAAAATAAATAGCCAGACTTAGTGTTTCCTGCCTGTCATCCCAGCACTTTGGGAGGCTGTGGTGGGAGGATAACTTGGGGCCTAGAGTTTGAGAAATAGCATAGCCTCATAGCAAAAGCCTGTCTCACAAA
>NW_007005968.1:0-795 GCF_000164805.1 Carlito syrichta
CCATTGCACCTACAAATCAAGAAAACATAAAGATCAAAAGTAGACAGCTTAACATCACACCTAAAGGAGCTGGAAAGGCAAGATCACCTAAATCCTAACTTCAACAGTAGAGGTCAGATCACCAAGATAAAATCACAGTTCCAAGACATAGAAGACAAAATTATCACAGAAAAGATCAACAAGACCAAAAGCTTGTTCTTCGAAAAGATAAATAAGATTGATGATCCCTTGGCCAGATTGACTAAAATAAAAAAAGGGACACACACACACACACAGAGAGAGAGAGAGAGAGAGAGAGAGAGAGAGAGAGAGAGAGAGAGAGAGAGAGAGAGAGAGAACCCAGATAAACACAATTAGAAGGGCAAAAAGTAAAGTCACAACTGACCCTGAAGAAATTAAAAATATTATCAGAGATTACTATAAAAACCTGTATGAAAATAAACTAGAAAACCTAAAGGAAATGGAGCACTTTCGGACATCACACAACCTCCTAAAGTTGAAACAAGAAGAAATTGGAACTCTAAACAGATCAATAACAGTCCAGGAAATCAACTCAGTCATGAGATAACTATATCAATCTTATTGAAAGTATTACAGGCAATAAAGAAAGATGGAATGTTCCTCACCTGATTTTGTAAGGCTGACATCATACTGATATCCAAACCTGGCAATGACCCAACAAAGAAAAAGAATTACAGGTCAATCTCCTTGATGAACATGGATATAAAACTTCTAAACCAGATTCTAGCAATCAGATCCACAACACATTACAGGATCATCTATCTTTTTCTGGGA
>NW_007005969.1:0-809 GCF_000164805.1 Carlito syrichta
CTGACTTAACTAGCTAACGACCAGCTAAGAAGCTGGCTAACCAGCTGATTTAACTAGCTGACTTAACTCGATAGTCAGCTGACTTAACTAGCTGACTTAACTAGCTAGTTACATACCTGTTCAGTTGAATTTACTAGCTGTAATAACTAGCTAGCTACCTAGCTATCTAGCTAGCCAGCAGGCTTAACTAGCTGACTTAACTAGCTAGCTTGCTGACATAATCTAGTTTACTTAACAAGCCAGCTACCCAGCTCCCCAGGTAGATTTACTAGCTGAAATAACTAGCTAGGGAGCTATCTTCCATCTGACTTAACTAGTTTGTTAACTAGATAGCGAACTGCCTGCCAACCAACTTAACGAGGTGACAACTAGGCAGCCATTTGGTTATCCAGCTGACTTAACTAGTTGATTAAGGAGCTAGGAAGCTGGCTATCCAGATGACTAAACTAGCTGGCTTAACTAGTCATCCACCTGGCTAGCTAGATGACTTAACTAGCTATCTAAGTCTCTAGACACCTAGCTAGCCAACTGACTGAACTAGGCCACTACCAGCTAGCCAGCTAATTTATCTAGCTCTTTTAACTAGCTGGCCTACTTTCTAGCCAGTAAAATAAACTAGCTTGCTGCATAGCTAGCCAGCTGCCTATCCAGCTGAATTTCCTAGGTTGACTTATCTATCTAGCCAGATATTTAGCCAACTGACTTACCTAGTAAGCTGACTAGATAGTCAGCTGATTTAACTAGGTGACTTAACTAGATAGCCAGCTGGCTATGACAACTGAATAAACTAGTTAGCTACCTAGCTAGCT
>NW_007005971.1:0-892 GCF_000164805.1 Carlito syrichta
CCTCTGGTGATCCTCCCACCTCAGCCTCCAGAGTGGCCTGAACAAGGGGAACCTCAATCCCAGACCCTCTGTTTGGATAGGTGCTAGACGGGGTCTCCCTGTGTGGTCCAAGCTGGCCTTGGGCTCCTTGATTCCAGCCATCCTCCAGCCTCAGCCTCCCAGAGCACTGGGATTCCAGGCATGGGCCACCACTCCAGGCCTTCTCGTTCATTTTCAATGAAGGAATGAGGTGGGGCTTGGGGGCTCAGCCTCGTCATCACTGCATTTTCAGTGGCCGAGGCCACCCGCCGGCCCAAACTCAGTGAGACTTCATCTCTCCCCTCCATCCCAAATGAGCTGGGCATGGTTGCATGTGCTTGTTATTCCGGCTCCTCGGAAGGCCATGTCAGGCTTGCTGGAGCCCGGCAGCTTGAGGCTGCAGTGGCCAGAATTGAACCCCCTCTCTCGAACCTGGGCGATGAAGTGAGACTCTGACTCAAAAAAAGGAAAAAAGGAAAAAAAAAGAAGAGCATCCATTTCTGTATGGAGTTGGAATCATTGTGGACAGAGATCATTTTGGACGAAGGCCACAGACTTGGGCTTCGAGTTCCCAAAAGATGGTGGATCAGCAGACAATCTGACTGTGGCTTTGGGAGGCCAATGCGGGGGACTGCTGGAGCCAGGAGTTTGAGACCAGCTTGGGCCACGTTTCGAGACCTTGTCACTCCCCGGGATGCAAACACTGGAGTCGCGTGTGGTGGCACCCTCAGTCCTGGCTACTTGGGATGCGGTGGACTCCATCCCAGGGTGCTCCTTTGCGTCACCCTGGCCAACAGGACGTGCAAGTCCAAGTAGGGCACCATGGATCACAGCTGTCAGCCCTGCACACAGGGAGGCTGAGGCGAGAAGCTGC
>NW_007005972.1:0-1086 GCF_000164805.1 Carlito syrichta
CACCATAAGAACCTTAGAAAAGGAAGGAAATACTCTCATGGAAATCGGAACTGGCATCCAATTCCTGTACAAAACCCAAAACCCACAGGACTTAAGAGAGAAGATAGACAAATGGGACCTTATTAAACTGACAAGCTTCTGCAAAGCCAAAGAAACCATCAAGAGAGCAGGGAGCAGCCTACAGACTGGGAAAAAGTATTTGCCAACTCTAGGTCTGACAAAGGCTTAACATTCTGGATCTACAAGGAACTGAAATGTACTGAAAAGAAGAAAACAAACAATCCCATTATAAAATGGGCAAAATATATGAACAGACACTTCACAAAAGAAGACATTCGAGCAGCCAACAAACACATGAAGAAATGCTCAACCTCATTAAAATGCTTTCAAAGAAAAAACTTTTTAATAACTTTAAAAATATTATAAAATATTACTATAATAGAAAAATCTTATAAATATATCATTTAAAAATATTTTAACATAACAAGACAAATGAAGCTTACTTGTTTTATGTTGTATTCCCAAGGGTAACTGACAATTTTATAATGCCAATTTCAGGGACCAGAATAAGTGTATAGAGTTTATAGCAATTATAACCAGATGTAGTTATAAGAGCACAACAGAGGCTCTGAGAACTGAGTTAGTCACTGAAAATGCACAGATTCATATTCTAACCCTAATGACTTAGAAAATTAAGGGAAAATATTAATACACAGCTACATATTCCATTAGGATTTAGAGAAAATGTATTATTATATGCCATGTGACCTCTGGAAGATGCTATAATTTTTGGCAATTAAGAGAAAAAAGAGCAAATGGTATATTAGTATTATGATCAAAATAGTTTTTGATGTTACAGACCTCAGTGGGGTTAGGGATTCCAAAAGTGCTTCAAACGTACTTTGAGAACTGCCAATGTAAACACAAAGACACAACTTATAGGAGTTTTGAGGTGTGTTAAAATACTGAAATACCTAAGTGAGAAAGGAAAATTGTAAAGGAAGTGCAGTGTTTCTAAAAAAAAGTAAAATCTTAAGGTTTGAGTCTTTGAACCATGTCTCTGGTAGACTCTGGCAAATAGCTGAG
>NW_007005973.1:0-717 GCF_000164805.1 Carlito syrichta
AATACTTTAAATAAATTGCATGTAAACTGAATTTTTATAAAGTGAATTTTAAATTAAGTTGTATTTCAAATCATTAAAGGAAATTCTTATTTCAATAAATAAGATTATTTACTAAGAACTAAACTCTATAAGTACAGGTATAAAATATTGAATTTACTTAAAGCAAGGCATGAATGTGTTATTATTAAAGCACAGGTGATAT
This sequence comes from Carlito syrichta, assembly GCF_000164805.1. Lineage (NCBI taxonomy): Eukaryota > Metazoa > Chordata > Mammalia > Primates > Tarsiidae > Carlito > Carlito syrichta. The sequence continues at coordinate 203 of NW_007005973.1, forward strand.
GTAATATTGTGATCAATTTGTTTTTAGTTTTTATGTCCCAGTTATACATATAATTCTGGAACCTTAGGTTGGAGAAAATAGGTAATGGGATTCCTCCTCAATTTTACCTGTGTATGAGATGGCCATTTGTATACAAACCAAATGTTGATAGAGGAGCCAAAGAAAAGGAGACATAGACCAGCAGTACTAGGATCATCCTTGCAAATGATTTTAAAAACAAACTATTTTATCAAAAAGTTACTTCCTGCCATTTGTTTGCTAAACTCTGATGTGTCCATATGACCCTTTGAGCTATAGCTGCTGTGTATTCCTAAGCTTTGGCCCCCCCTCTTCTACCTTGGAAAGGTTCTCTCTCTCTCTCTCTCTCTCTCTCTCTCTCTCTCTCTCTCTCTCTCTCTCTCTCTCTCTCTCTCCTCTCTCTCACACCTCCCCCTCCCTCCCTCTCTCTTTCTCTCTCTCGCGTTTACTTTTTAAATAAACTGTATCTTCCAAGCTGACCATCTGTGCAAGTCTTT
>NW_007005974.1:0-733 GCF_000164805.1 Carlito syrichta
TGTGTGTGTGTGTGTGTCTTCAAGTTCTTTGAAGTTTAGGTAAGATTCTGCAAATATTCATTAATGTATTTATTTTTTAAAGAGGTTTTGTTTTCAGATATAACTAAAATGTGAGATATCTGGATATGTAATTTTGAGATCATCATAGCTGAAAATGAAGACAGCCAATGCAATTTAATCTGATCCTTTTCTTTTTTTGAGTTGGAGTCTCACTCTGTCGCCCAGACTGGAGTGCAGTGGCTGCACTCGGCCACTGCAGCCTCAACCTGCTGGGCTCCGGTGATCCTTTCGCCTCAGCCTTCCAAGTAGCTGGAACTACAGGCGCACACTACCACGCCCGGCTAATTTTTTGATTTATTGTAGAGATGAGGTCTCTCCAAGTTGCCCAGGCGGGTCTCGAACTCATCATATGACATCCGGAAATCCAGATAAAAACATTGGAAAAATACTGTTATACACCTATTATAATTCTCAAAATCCGGAGCACGGACAACACCAAATGCTGGCAAGGATGTGGCACAGCAGGAGCTCTCATTCATCGCTGGTGGAAATGCAAAAAGGTAAAAACACTTTGGCAGACATTTTGTCAATTTTTGCAAATTAACTATACTCTTACCATACAATTTAGCAATTGTTTTCCTTGTTACTTACCCAAAGAAGTTGAAAACTTAATGTTCACACAAAAACCTACATGTGGATGTTTATGCTGACTTTATAATTGCCAAAACTTGAA
>NW_007005975.1:0-845 GCF_000164805.1 Carlito syrichta
GACTAGCTATGTAGCTTGCTAGTTAAGTCAGCTAGCTAGACAGCTAGCTAGATAGATAAGTCACCTAGTTATTCAGCTGGATAACTTGGTGGCTAGCTATGTAGCAAGCTAGTTAATTCAACTAGCTAGAAAGCAGGCCAGCTAGTTAAGGCAGCTAGTTAAGTCAGCTTGATAGCAAACTGACCGACCTAGTTAAGTCAGTTGGCTAGCCAGTTGCCTAGCTAGTTATGGCAGCTAGTTAAATCTGCTGACTATACATGTGGCTAGAGAGGTAGAGAGCTAGTTAAGTTAGCTGGCTAGCCGCCTGGATATCTAGTTAAGTCAGCTAGTATAGTCACCTGGCTGACCAGCTGCCTCGATCGTTAATCAACTAGTTAAGTATGCTGGCTAACCTGCTGGCAAGCTATTTAAGTCACCCCGTTAAGTCGGTTGGCTAAACAGCTTGCTAGCTACTTAAAAAGCTAGTTAAGTTAGCTGACTAGACAGCTAACTAGCAAATTATTTCAGTTCCTTAAGTCAAATTGCTAGCTAGGTATATAGCTAGTTAAATCAGCTAGTTATGTCAGTTAGCTAGGTAGTTAAGTCAGTTAGTTAAAGTCGCCTAACTAGGTAATTAGCTAGTTATGTAGCTAGATAATTACTTCAGCTAGTAAAGTAGCTGCCTAGCTGAGTGACTAGCTAGTTAAGTCAGCTAGTTAAGTCCTCCGGCTAGCCAATGGTCTTGCTGTGTAGCTAGCTTGTTAAGTCAGCTGGCTAGCCAGCTGGCTAGCTACTTAAGTCACCTAATTAAGTCAGCTCGCTAGCCAGCAGTTTAGCTAGTTAGCTAGGTAGTTAAGTCAGCTGGC
>NW_007005976.1:0-1297 GCF_000164805.1 Carlito syrichta
GATTCTGGAACACAGACAATGAAGAGTCCCCGGAATGACTGGTTACACGCAACAAACCCAGACATCAAGACATTAATGGAGAGAATTTAAAAAATTGAGGAGAGACAAGAAGAAAATAGGAAGGAGCTGTTATCAGAAATGACACCAGTAAAGAATACTGTGATGGAAATGACCAACAGACTAATAAGCATGGAAAGCAGAATCAGCCAAGCTGAAGAAAGAATCTCAGAGCTTGAAGACCAAAACACATAACTAACTCAAACTGTCAAAAGCATAGAAAAGAAGCTCAAAAAGACAGAACAAAACCTGCAAGAGATGAATGATCACTTCAAGAGACCAAACCTAAGAATAATTGGGCTTCCTGAGGCAGAAAGAGAAAGAGAAGCCACACTGGAACAAACATTTCACGAAATCATTCAAGAAAACTTCCCTCATCTCATTAAGGATGAAAAAATTCAAACACAAGAGATTCAGAGAACCCCTGCAAGACAACAAACGAGAAGACCAACTCCCAGACACATAATAATTCGCCTAAACAAAGTAGCTATAAAAGAAAAAATCCTAAAGGCAGCAAGAGAAAAAGGCCAGACTACCTACCGGGGAAAACCAATTAGAATAGCAGCAGATTTATCCACAGAAACCCTTCAGGCCAGGAGAGCCTGGAACCCTATCTTCAAAGTTCTAAAAGAGAAACAATTTCAATCAAGAATAACCTACCCAGCCAAACTAAGCTTCATTAGTGAGGGAGAATTGAAATCTTTTCCAGACATCCAATCCCTAAGAACCTACGCTGCCACCAGACCACCTCTACAAGAAACACTTAAGAAAGTACTGAACACAGAAGAAAAAGAAAAAAGAACAACAGCATTCTTCACAAGAGTACAGGCAAAAGATTAAAAACACACATGAACCAACTCCAAAACCCAAAGAAAGACTACAAATAAACAGGATCAACTCTGTAAGAACCTTATGACAGGGATCAACTCTTGCATTTCAATTATTAGCCTAAATGTGAACGGACTAAATGCACCACTGAAAAGACATGGAATGGCAAAATGGATAAAATATCATCAGGCAACAATCTATTGCCTTTAAGAGATTCACCTCACTAGAAAGGACACCCACAGACTCAAAGTAAGAGGATGGGAAACAAACTTTCAGTGAACAGAATACAAAAAAAGGAGGAGTAGCGATCTTAATTTCAGACAAATACCCTTCAAGCTATTAAAAATCAAAAAAGATACAGAATGCCACTACATAATGATAAAGACTCAATCCATCAACAAGAAATATCTAT
>NW_007005977.1:0-893 GCF_000164805.1 Carlito syrichta
CATGATGGTCATTCCTGTAGTTATACCTATTTAGAAAACTGAGGTGGAAGGGTCACTTGAGCTTATCAGGCTGGGGTTATGGTGTCTGTGAGTGTGCCTCTGCACTCGAGCCTGGGTGACACAGAGACTCCAACTCTAATTACATAAATAAATTCATTCTCAATAATTTTACCAGAGCACAAACATCACTCTAGATAAAAGAAAATCAGATACATATACATGTATTTTTGTATGTATGTTTATCATGTGGGTTATTTTACAGAAATAAAATTTGTATAACCATATATTTTTTGAATAAAATGTAATGATTGGGTATGGCAATACATGGTAAAAAGATGACTACAATCAAGTTAATGAGTGTACCAATCACCTTAAGTATTTGCCATTTTTTTGGGTAATATTCACACTTAGTGTCTTCAATTTTAGAACATTTTAAAGCATATAAGACATTATTATTATTATTATTTTCAGTTGGCGTTTCACTGCATCACCTAGACAGGAGTGCAGTGGCATGCTCCTGGCCACCGCAGCCTCGACCTGCTGGGCTCTGGCGATCCTTCCACCTCAGCCTTCTAAGTAGCCAGAACAACAGGCATGTGCTACCACACCTGGCTAATTTTTAACTTTATTGTAGAGACAAGGTCTCAACAAGTTGCCCGGGATGGTCTGGAACCCGCTGATGCAGGCAATCCACTCACCTGAGCCTCCCAAAGTGCTGGGATTACAGGCTGAGCCACCAAACCCAGCCCATTACTTTTTTTTTTTTTGGAATAGTGAAGAATTCTGTTATCTGGGTAAGAGTTTAATGTTATATTTTATGAGAAAAACCTTGGCAACTGCTAGAAGTATTCACAAATGATTCTTTACAAAATAATTTATCATGGAAGAGATAT
>NW_007005978.1:0-804 GCF_000164805.1 Carlito syrichta
GCTAGATAGATAAGTCACCTAGTTATTTCAGCTGGATAACTTGGAGGCTAGCTATGTAGCAAGCTCGTTAATTCAACTAGCTAGAAAGCAGGCCAGCTAGTTAAGGCAGCTAGTTAAGTCAGCTTGATAGCAAACTGACCGACCTAGTTAAGTCAGTTGGCTAGCCAGTTGCCTAGCTAGTTATGGCAGCTAGTTAAATCTGCTGACTATACATGTGGCTAGAGAGGTAGAGAGCTAGTTAAGTTAGCTGGCTAGCCGCCTGGATATCTAGTTAAGTCAGCTAGTATAGTCACCTGGCTGACCAGCTGCCTCGATCGTTAATCAACTAGTTAAGTATGCTGGCTAACCTGCTGGCAAGCTATTTAAGTCACCCCGTTAAGTCGGTTGGCTAAACAGCTTGCTAGCTACTTAAAAAGCTAGTTAAGTTAACTGACTAGACAGCTAACTAGCAAATTATTTCAGTTCCTTAAGTCAAATTGCTAGCTAGGTATATAGCTAGTTAAATCAGCTAGTTATGTCAGTTAGCTAGGTAGTTAAGTCAGTTAGTTAAAGTCGCCTAACTAGGTAGTTAGCTAGTTATGTAGCTAGATAATTACTTCAGCTAGTAAAGTAGCTGCCTAGCTGAGTGACTAGCTAGTTAAGTCAGCTAGTTAAGTCCTCCGGCTAGCCAATGGTCTTGCTGTGTAGCTAGCTTGTTAAGTCAGCTGGCTAGCCAGCTGGCTAGCTACTTAAGTCACCTAATTAAGTCAGCTCGCTAGCCAGCAGTTTAGCTAGTTAGCTAGGTAGTTAAGTCAGCTGGGCAAC
>NW_007005979.1:0-7386 GCF_000164805.1 Carlito syrichta
GTCCCTGGCCTGGCAACCCTGGGTTAAGCTCAGGCCTTGGGTGGGACCATTTGGAGGTACATAATGTCTTTGTGGCACCCAGATCACATGCACTGGGTACTGCGTGGCAAAGAAGATGTGGACACTTCCTGGTGCTGGTGCGGTGGTCTAGTGAGGCAGAGTCCTGGACACAGGGTGTTCCCACTTCCTGGGGATGCTGACACCTTCTCCTGCTGGTTCAGCATGGATGACGGCCTCACCTGGAACTTGCACAACTTCACCAGCACCTCGGTGTTCATGGACGGGCTGCTGAGTGAGCCAGGTGATGAGATGCTGGTCATGACGTGAGTGTGGGACTGGAAGGGCCATCCCCGTGGGTGCTGGGGCCTCCTGGCCTTCACCACTCTGGGTCCGCACAGACCTAACCTGGTCTCATTTCTGCCATCACTCCTGACTCTTTTTCTCAGGGTGGGCAGTTCACAATGCCTACTGTTCCCTCCAGGCCCTGCCAACAAGGCGACTGCTCAGGGACACCCACTCCCTGCCCAGGGTCACTGGCAGTGAGGGGCGGTACTGAGTCTCAGGGCCAGTTCTGGTCATGCCGTGATGTTGTCAGTTGTGTTATTTACTGGCAGCTTTTATAGGCACAGGGCAGTGTAGATGAGAACTTGAGACCCAAGCAGGCCAGGTCAGGGCAGAGCTAGCAGTGACCTGCTCACCACCCTGCACAGTATCTAAGGCTACATCACTGGTCCTGCCTGACTTCCTTCTCCAGCCCACTAGTGCATGCCAAGTCCTGCCTTGAAGCAGGCTGCATGAGGCACTGTGAGGGACATTGGAAACCCCTGTGACTCAGAGCTGCTCTGAAACAGAGGATGACGAGGACACAGGCTTGACTTAGCACCTGTGGCTGCACTGGGGGAGAAAAGGCACCCTCCCCAGAAACTGACTAAATGAAGGCCTCTCTGGGCACCTTCTTCCTGTGCCATCTGACCCAGGGACCTGTCAAAGGCAGAGCTGATCCTTGGGCTAGGCGTCCTGGGACTCTGCATTTCTGACAGCTCCAGCAAACCCACTGCTGCAGCCACAACTGGGACAGTGTAGTGGGGCCCTGAGCTCTCCTTACCTCTTATTTATGATACTTGTGGTGGTTTGAATAGTGTTCCCCACAGAGTCTGTCCACCTGGAACCTGTAGCTGTGGCCTTGATTGGAAATAGGGTGTCTGCAGATGCAATCAAGTCAAGATGAGGATACACCAGGGCAGGGTGGGCACTGACCCAACAGCTGATGTCCTGGTAAGAAGAGAAGAAGAGATACACAGATGCAAGGGAGGAGCCTATGTGGAGACAGGAAGGGACGGGGGTGATACAGCCACAAGCCAAGGGCACCTGTAGCCACCGGGAGCTGAAAAGGCAGCAGGGACGTTCCCCTGAGCCTGCAAGGGAAAGACAGCCCTGCCGTCACCTTGATTTAGGACTTATGGTCTCCAGAACTGGGAGAGGACACATTTAGGATGTCTAAAGCCATGAGCTATGGGGATTTGCTAGGGCGACTCAGGAAGAGATGACAATACCCACAGCTCTGGCCTTTCATACTTGTTCAGTTCAGGGCAGGGAAGCTGCTGTGGACGGGGCTGCTCTGTCCCTCCTGGAGCAGACAGACCTGGCCCCACGTGCCCCCCACAGAGTGACCTGGCATGGTGCCCCTTGCCCTCACCCACTCGGCCTGGAGTGGCCATGCACTGCAAACAGGTGTGGACATATGGCCCAGAGTGACTTTCCCAGCATGGCAGCATGAGGTGCCTGCTGGTTAATTCGCAATGGTTGCACCGAGTTTGCCCTTCCAGCTGGCAGTGGGCCTTCATGTCTCTGACCCATCCTGCTCTCCCATGGGCTACTGGAGAGGCCCACATGGATAACCCCAAACCCTGAGGCTCCCTCTGAGCACACGGAGCTCCCAGGAGCCACTGTGAAGACAGCCCAGGCTGTGGGAAGCTGGCCTGGTTCTGGAAAGAAACTGCCTGTGGGGACAATGCTGCCCATCCCCTCCTCTGGGTCAGCCTCTGCCTTTGGCAGGGATGAGGCCTGGAGCTTCTATAGGGCCAGTGTGTCACCTTGTTCACTGGGGAGACTGGGTGAGCTCCTTCCTCTGTGCTCCCTGGCTTCTAGGGCTGGGAGTGCAGCCTCAGAAGACCCACCACCACTGACCCCTGTTTTTTCCATGCACAACACCTGTCACACCTGCCTTCCATCAAGCAACTTTTCTTTTGACAAGCCAAGGTCACTGGATGAATCCGGGGCTGCGTTCAGCTCAGACAGGCCTGGAGTGACCTTGGCTTGGCTCTATGGATGGCAGTGAGTCCTCTCCTGACAGAACAGAGAGTTGAGTCTTCAAGGATGCTCCTCTGTGCTGCCTCCCTCCAGTGCCCATTCACTGAGCACCTATTAGGTGCTGGGTGCTGCTTGAAATGCCAGCAGAGTGTTGGCAACAGAGCATTTGCCAGCCCTGCCTTCACGGACTTTTGATGATGGAGAACAGAAACCTGTCCTCACACTTAGAGGACAGCTAGCATATCTTCTTCCCCCAACCAAGAAGGAGAGGGACTGGACACTGGTTTAGCAGTGAGATGCTGCTCACAAGAGCAGTTCTAGTTGAGTCAGGGTAAGTGGAAGCCAGACCTCCAGGAATCCAGCGGGAGGAAATGAAGACAGAGATGTGGGCCGCACTGTGGGTATTTGAAACAAGGTCACAATCATCTGAATTTCTGCCAGCCTTAAACTCAGTCCTGTCCTCAGAAGGGCCTTCCCTGCCACAGGACTGAGCAGCCTCACCCCTCCCCCACTTTGTGGATCTTTCTCTCTTTGTGGGCTCCCCATACACAGTGAGTCTCCTCACTGTGCCCCATCCAGGAGGGGACCCTCTGCTGGCCTCACTGGTACACCCCTGGGCCCCCAGCTGCTGTCACTCAGAGCCCATTCTGCTGTTACTCCCGCCTGCAGACAGGGTGTTTTATCTCCAAAGTATGATGGCAGAATTCACAGCCAGGTGCTTTGACCCTTTACATTTTCTCAAAGCATCACATAGAACCCCATCTCACCATCAGCATCTTCAAACAGCATTCCCATTCCAGCTGACACACAAAGCATTCACACCACAGAAGAGGGAGTCCATGAGGTGGTAGAACAAAAAGCTCATCTGCAGGACTGTGCAGGGATGCCTGGTTCACCAACCCAGTCAAGCTGCTCTGCCTCCCTGTCCTGTCAACATGGCTTTGTCCAGATTTGCCAAAGGCCACATACACACTGGCCATGGTCAGCTTCGGGATGCTTTCCTCAGTGTCACTCACCTGTGCCTGTCTCCCTTCCCCACCCACGCAGCCTCAGTGCAGAGAGGGGTCCCCAGACCCTGGGCTCGGCATGCTGTGGGGGTCCCAGGGTCCTGCCAGGCTGTGGCAGACTCATGGCTCCATCCTCACACTGGTTTGACCCACTTTTTCGTTATTAACTGGGAAGCAATGCTTCAGTTTTTTCGGCCTTTCTTTCCTGAGACTCTGAATTCACTAGGTGACATATTATTCTCACAGCACAGAGGGAATTGATTATATTTTCTCTGCTGAGACCTCTCCAATGGGGATCTCTGCAGCAAGGTCACACCAGACCAGTGCCAGCCACTTATTCATGCAAAGCCTCACAGCTCCAGGATCCCCAGCCTCAGTTCTAATGCTGTGTCCTCGGAGGTGGACCAAAGCTGTGTTGCCCTTGGTGGGTCTCTGGCCTCAGCCTCAGTTTTCTCACCTGTAAAATGGGAATAATCATCATCCCATGGGGTCTGGTGAGGGGTGGAGACACAAGGTTGGTGTGTGCCTGGCGTGCAGTGGGGCCCACACACATCAGTGGGGTTGCTGTTATTCTTGTAAAACACAGCACACAAGAATGCTGACCCATTGATGTATGCTGTGTGAGGTGCTTGCGGGGGCGGAGGTTTCCCCTTAGAGAGTGTCCCATGAGACCCTCCTCTCTGTCCAGATAGCCAGCCCATCAGGCTGTGTTGGAAAGAAACTCCCCAGTGTGCTGACACATTCAGCAGAGAAGGCAGCCATGGGGGCATGTTGGGACAGGTGACAAGCAGGACACCCATCCAGTCACAGGCTCCTAGAGCCAGTGCCACTCCTAGCAGGGCCACCATCCAGGCCCATGGGATCCCTCTGTTGGAAACCGCATCTGAGGAGTGGCTGGACATCTCCCCATCCCTGGTGGGCTGTCATCATCCACAGCCAGGACAGGCCCCACTTTCCCAGTCCTCTGAGAAAGAAAGAGCTTGCGAGCCTTCCAGCTTAAATGTGGGAGGGAAATATAGGAGGAGTAGTTAGTCCAGAACAGGGGCTGGGCTGAAAGGCTGGCCTAGAGGGGTGTCTCCTGCCCCAAGGACCATCAGCAATGGATGGGATCATTAGAAGGAATATGTGGGTGCAATCAGCTGTCTGTTCCCTCTCAGGGTGTCTTACAGAGGACAGGAGGCAGTGACTATAGGGGACAGAGGGAAACTCGGGGATGGTGAGACCCAGGGAGGCCCCAGCCAAGCCTGTGTACAGGGTCATGTCTGCAAAATAGACAATTTCTCTGCCTTGTGGGATGGTCTGGGGAGTGGAGGCCGTGTGTGTGTGTGTGTGTGTGTGTGTGTGTGTGTGTGTGTGTAGAGCTTCTATTGTGTGCTGGGCACCTGCCCAAACCATCACTAATCCAACACCAATGGCAAAAGGCCAGTCTTATTGTCCCCATTTTAAAGTCAAGGATACTGTGGCACAGAGGGGAGACGGACCCGCCCATGGCCACAGATGTGGTAAACAGAGACCAACTCAGGCCTGTCGGGCTCAGCGGCACCAGCAGAGCCCAACCGCTTCTTCAAATGTCAACCTTAGGTGTTCAGCCCCAACCATCATGTGCTCAAGCTCACACTCCAAGACCTTCCTCAGGTGAGACCTTTCAGATCACCTCTGGCCACCCCCAAGCACGAGTGCCTCCTGCAGGGGATGCTCAGATGGGGGCCGGACCAGAGCAGGTGCATCACCTTCCCCATCCTGATGCATGCCCTCTGGTGATATGGCCGGAGCACCAAGCTGGACTGGGGAAGGGCCAGAGAAGGGCAGGTTTGGCCCCTCTTCTGGGATGTCTTTGGAACCTGAGTGAGGTACCGGAGGGGCCCAAGTGGAAGCCATTCAGGCAGCAGCTCTCCAGGGAGGTAAACATCTAGGCACATGACAAGCACTCAGCAAGTGTCTGCTGACTGCCAAGGAGGGAAGAAAAAACAGCATGGCAAGCTGCATGACCTTGGGAAGCTTACTCAACCTCTGTGCTGCAGCTTTTTATTCTGTCAAATGGAGGTAGATTCACCAGGCCGTGCATGGGACACTTAAACGGCTGGCATCCCTTTCTCTCTTCCCTGAGTCCTCCACCCACTGAGGCTGGGAGCACAAGGTTGAAGTGGGCCAGCCCAGCCTCTTCCGCCTGCTTTGATCCGGGTCTGGTGACTAGTTCTTTCTCCTTGGGTCTCAGGTTCTACCCAGGAATAAAGGCCCTATGACCCAACCATTGCAGGCTGGGTTCCTTGAGCACAGAGTCCTCCCAAGGCCTGGCTGATGGAGGCGGGGTGGGGGGAGGAGGGGCCGGGAGAAGGGAGGACGGCAGGGAGATGCCAGGCAGGGGCAGACCATCCAGCCGCCTGACTGCCAATTGTTCTACAAAACACAGCACAAGGGCCAGAATGGGGCCTGCAGAAAGGCTGTGGCTAAGAGGCCAGGGCTCCGGACCCTGCTGTAAGTTTGCTTCCCCATCTACCATGGGTGGTGGGGGGCACATGGGGTCAGATGGAATGACCCATGCCGATGGAACTGACCAGGCATAGAGCATGGGTGGGCATAGCGGGAATAACTCCAAGGCCTGCAAGGGCCAGGCTCAGTACCCGGGCCAGCATTGCTGTAATCTCCACGAGGCAGGACTGCCATCTCTGTGCTCGTTGCACAGGTGGGAACTGAGTCCGGAAGAAAGGCAGTTTGCAGAGTGGGTCGGATCCCAACGAAGTTGTTTCCCCTTCCCTCCACTCCCTCTGCTCCCACCCCAAGGTCCTTGGCCACATCAGCTTCTGGTCCAACTGGGAGTTGCTCAAGGTGAATTTCCAGCCGTACTTCTCCCAACAGTGCAGGAGGGAGGATCACAGCTCCTGGAACCTCACCAACCTCCAGGCGGGTGGGAGGCAGGGCAGGTGGTAACACAGGCCCTCCTCTGTCAGCCAGACACCCCACTGAACAGCCATAGGGTGCCTCTCCTCCTCCAGGAAGTTTCCATGGAATCCCAAACCCCTTTAGATGTCAGTCCTTCTGGGGTGGGCAATTTCTGGAAACTTCCTTGTGCTTGGGGCTGCCCAGGCAGAGGTCCCAGGACCACTCATGGAGTGCGGGTTCATGGGTCCTGCCTCAGCCTGTGGAGTCGAAAGTGCTTGGGATTTAGGATTTCAGATCTTTGGGAGATGACATGTGCCTGTACCACATATGACATGCAAATGCTCCTATAGCCAATGTGTAACACTCTGGCACTAAGAGGAGTAGGTCAGGTCACCGGTGGCTCCCTCCTCAGTTCTGACCAGGTTGGGGTGGGATTTGGTGGGGGGGCCTGGAATTGGGGGTGGAGTCGCCCTGTTCAAGAAAAATTGATTCAGTGACATCTACTATGGCACAGTATAGGATACCCATTCAGGGTCACCTTCATGAAATAAAGGGTTGGCTCAACTACAAGTCAGCGAGTGCAAGAGGGAGTTAGGTCCAAGAGCAGGCAGGGTCAGTGGATGGACCCAGGGGACCCTGGTGGCATGGCCTTCACAGGATCCTATCCAAAGGCAGGACTAGGGTCAGATGTCACCTGGGGAGGGTGGTGGGTGAGGAACCCAATCTGACTGGGAGGGCAATCAGTGTGGAGGGCAAGTGCTCACCAGGCTAATGAAGGAGGGGTCAGGAGCCGGCACCAGCTCACCAGGCAAAGCACCCTCATACACCTGAACCTGTTACCACCACAGCAGCTGGTGAATGCAATGGGTGGGCCTGTCTTGATTGTCCCATGAAGGCCTACTCTGTGCACATGAGCCCACGAGGCCATAGCCTGGCCCCAGCTCCTGCCTGGGCCCAGAGGGGGGAAAGGGGTCATGAAGGGGACCTATTTCCCACAGCTGTGTGACCCCAGGGCCCAGCCAAGACTGCATACAGTAGGTGCTCAATGAATGCTTGTGGAATGAGATGAGAGGGAGGCTGCCCAAACTTGACCTGAGACATGTCACTTCCTCTTCTGGGCCTCAGTATCCCCACCTGCAAAAGGGACACATCTCCTGCCCCACATTCTGCCTGAGGGGGCAGCTGTTTC
>NW_007005980.1:0-1100 GCF_000164805.1 Carlito syrichta
ATCATTTTAAAATACTGTGTACATAATACAGCTTTTCAGATGGTTAGAGGATCCATTGATTTTTGAACTTTCCTTCAAGGCACTCTAGAAATGGAGATAGGTTACCAACAAAGTGATACACTTTGAAAAAAACAAATACAAGATTCTTAGAAACCCATGTATGTTTTTTTAGAATGTTGACATTCTCTTAACAAACTTATACATTACGTTTCTTGAAAAGTTACTTGTTTTGATTTTGGGAGTAATTATCATATCTAACCGAGCATTTATATATAGCAGAAGGTAAAATATATGCCATTACTGTAGCATGCAAATATCTATAGCTTTTACTCTAATGGTTTATGCTATCCCTCTCTGCTGTATTCCCAATGCCACTAGCCAAGACCAAATAGTGCTACATTAACTCAACTGATTAAGCTCTACTCCCTACTTTTTTTGCTATAGTATTTCATCACATAATCCATCCTTTTCTTGATTCATAAAAACTCAAATTTGATCACATCGCCTCTTCCATGGCTCTGCATCACATAGAGGATAAATACGAAATTTTCCAATGAAAAGATCTTTACAATCTGTCATCAGGCTACCTTTTCTAGGGTCATTGTTGGCCACTGTTCTCTTCCACTTTCCTGGATAGTTTAATTCCTAGCTGCTATGAATTAAGTCCAGGACACATTTTTCACACTGCTCTATCACATTTTTGTACAAGAATAGCAGCCTGTGCTCAGATGCGGAGGTCCAGTCTCTGCTGATCAGGGTCTGAGTTGAGGGGAGAGAATGAGAAAAAAAGAGACAGAGAAACAGCAGGATTGGGAAGGTTCTCTCCCAGGTAGCTGAGAGAGAGAAAGAGAAAGAGAGAGAACTTTTCAGTTTTACCCCACGCCTCTTGTATAGGACAAATTTCTCACAAAGGAAGGCAAAACCATACAGGCAGGATATGTTAATATCTGAGTTAAATCACACAAGCAGAGTAAGTATCAATGACTAAACTATGTGTATCTTAACATCTATGCTAAGCAAGGCAATCATTTAGGATGAGCAGGTTCCGGACCAGACTTGGCACCCCTTGGCTATCCATAGAAATGCACTAAAACATCAGG
>NW_007005981.1:0-701 GCF_000164805.1 Carlito syrichta
CTTACTATGATGTGTCATTGGCAAAAATGGAGGACTGGAGGGGAAAAATGTGTTTCAAAAGAAACTACAGTACATATGTTATTAGATTTATTTTGCTCATTTTTGAGTTTTTATTATTTTCCACAACTTGGACTGCATCCTGAAGTCTTTTCTGACTACAACTCTCGTGATGAATGTTTTGCAATTTTTCTTTGGATTTTCTGACTGAGAGTCACCACAAGTTAAAACTGTGCTTTCTGTAAAGCCCTGCAAACTAACAACCTTTGTGACTGGTTGCTGACATATAAACTTTACAGAAAGTTCACTTGAATGTCAAGTTCAAACTATGGTCCAGAAGAATTTATCACATTGCCAGTGCTGTCTGAGACTGCAGCAGAAACTGTATAAAAACTAATCTATAGACTGCTATAGACATTCAACTTTTTTTCTGTCTTCATAGAAACATTGCTTTTTAAAGACCTGATTACCATATGATCTATAAAGGCCTAGTCCACAAGCAATGTCATCTTCAGAAGTAAGACACAGCTATTTCATGGGACCAGCACAAGCAGATTTCTTCGGTACAAACTTTTTTCTTTTGCAACAACCAACTTAGCTTCAATACGTGGAACTTCCAGGGAAATTTCAAAGCAGGAGAATAAAGAGGTACAAGGAAATTCAACTTAAAATACAACATTTTTGCCTCAAGGTCTCTCTGACCA
>NW_007005982.1:0-662 GCF_000164805.1 Carlito syrichta
TCTCCAGCCTGGGTGACAGAGTGAGACTCCAACTCAAAAAAGAAAAGATGCTGAAAGGATGCCACCAGTAAACGTTTACTGAACACATATGTGTGCTTGGTGTGGCCTAGGAACCAGTGACTCAGACCCATGCCTCATGAAAAGGAAGGTGGAGGTGGGGCTGTTGGTGGTTCTGGCTTGATCTCACTGGGTGATATGTGATGGGGAAGGATACTAGAAGTGGGGAGGAGACAGGCCCTTCATCACCAAGAACTGAGATGAGCTCAGGTCTACTTGGTAGTTGGTGAATGACTGACACAGGTTCACAGGGCCCCTTCTGAGCCCAGGGAATGGCAGGGGCCCTCACCAGCACAGGTGCCTCCCACACTTGGTCTGATGGGACCTCTGCCCATCTCTTCCAGGTGACAACGGCATGGCTGTGCCCCAGGCTTTCCCACTAGGGCCCCTCCTTGAGCCTGCGGATGCTGTGATAGAGTCCCAGCCCTGCCCTCAGAGCTTGGCTGAGGACTTCCTAGAGGAAGAGCTTTGACTCAATGCTGAGCTGAGCCAGCTGCAATTTTTGGAGCCTGTGGGCATCATCTACAACCCTGTGGAGTATGCATGGGAGCTGCATCGCAATAACATGATTTGCTTCTGCCAAGGCCCCAAGGAAGTGCTTTTCC
>NW_007005983.1:0-800 GCF_000164805.1 Carlito syrichta
CTTACTCAACAGAAAAGGAGGAATAAGTCTTCTACATTTGTACTGTGATGCAAAATATCTTCATAAGTAGCACACTAAATAAAACATGATTTAAAGATGTTTTTATGAATGCAAAAATAAATGTCTTCAGTAATTTCTATCAGGAAAATACTTTAACTTGCTCTTTGGTCAAGGTTGACTGAGTCGTTAAATATGTTTGTATCTTTCTAGAATGTAACACTAAGATAAAATTTATAAAGTAGGTAGATGAAGAGGTTGAATCTACTAAGAGCAAAGAGGATGATTTCAACAGGCACAAGTTCAAAGCATCTGAGTCTTGCTCATGTATATGCTGACTTAATTGGAGTTACCCAGGGAACAACCACCATGTAGATCCCAGGAGAGAGAAGATGGATGTACTGAGATGGAATGAATCACAGATTCTCAATTCTTTAATTTAGGAGATAGGCATTATGTCACTAGCCATTACCTTTAATCTGAAATAATAAATAACACAGGTATTAAAGAGAAAAGGTTTGTCAGACTCCTTAATAATTGGATAGATATTTAGAATCAATAACAACAATGTAAAAGAAGAGATGCATTTATTTATTTGATCACCTCTAGGGTAGAGCTAGCAGTAAAATAAATGGACAGATTGAATGAAGTAAATTTTAACAATGTCAAAGGATATATGTGTATATACTTTTTAATTAGTAAACTTTATTTTTTAGCGTAGTTTTTGGTTTCACAGCCAAAGTAAGTGGAAATCCCAAGGAGTTCTCATAAACTCTCTGACTTTGCACATGCCCAAAATCTGA
>NW_007005984.1:0-799 GCF_000164805.1 Carlito syrichta
TATCTTCTAAGACAGCCATCCAAAGCGACGTCTCGCAAATCATATTGCACAGGTATCAGACAACGCTGTCCGCACGTGACCCGGCTTTGTGTTCTGCAAACAGGGAGCCATGAGGCCTGACAGTGGTCTCCGACAGCAGCACCAGGGGAGCACTGTGGTAGACCAGGGGCGCCACTGAGGTGACTTTAGGGTGAGGTCACAGCCTTGTATGCTCGGGATTTATCATTCCTGAGCCAAGCTCCTCTATTCCTGACCTCTCTGGAGTAATGAGTCTCATCACCAGCCTGCCAGGTAATGGAATTCTCTCACACACACACACACACACACACACACACACACACACACACACACACACACACTCACTATGCATGCATATGCAGAAATGAAATTTGTTTATTTGGAGGGAATTTATTTATTTTTCCCAAACTAACTTCTTTCAGTATTCTGTGTTATTTGATGAATAAGTGTATGAACAAACAACACAGAATAACTATATCACAGTTTTAACTAAATCTTAAAAACGTTTGGCAGAAGCCATCTCATCCTACCAAAAAAAATTACTTTTGGCAGCTTTCCACTATCAGAAAAACAAAGTCCAAATAGCTGAGGGCGTTAACGCAAGACTTTCCCCGAAAACTCTAATGACCACTGCATCCATCGCCTCAGTGAGTCCTCTCAGGGAGGTCCCTCTACAAAGGACTACTCCCTGCCACTCGAGTCTGGTTCTCGATGACCTCCCTGTCCCACAATCAGCAGGTCTTCTCTTCTGTGGGGTTCCTGGCCTCTGCCACGCCCCTGG
>NW_007005985.1:0-829 GCF_000164805.1 Carlito syrichta
CCTCTTATGGATACCTCAGTGACTCACTTTCTTCTGTGATAGGTTCCCCCAAGGAATGATCCTCCTCTCTGATGGGTGAACTAGTGACAGGCCTTTCATTTTTATTGCTAAACTAGTGGCAGAGCATCCTCAATAATGAATGTCATAGTGACTAGCCCTTCACCATTTTGCGTTCCCCTTGTGATTGACTGGCACTCCACAGTGATAGTTGCCAGAGTGGCTAGATCTCTACTGTGAATGTTGTCACAATGACTGACCCTCCTACTTAATAGATACCCCAGTGATTGGGCCTCCACTATCATTGGTGCCCCAGTGACTTGTCTTCCTCTGTGATGATGTTGCAGTGATGTATCAGTGACTAGCCCTCCTCTGTGAGGGGTGCCCCATAACTGGTCCCCCTTTGTGATGGGTTACTCAATTATAGTCTCTCATCTTTTAGTTGCCCCAGCGATTATGATTCCTCTTGAATGGTGACTCAGTAACAATTTCTGTGATGGGTGTCCCAGTGACTGTGCCTCTGCCATGATGAATTACCCTGTAATTAGACCTCTTCTGTGATGGTCTCCCAATTACTTGCCTTCCTCTTTTGTAGGCTCCCCTGTTCCTGGACCTTCTTTGTGATGACTGCCTCAGTGACTGACCCTTCTATGTGATAACTGCCCCAGTTTCTGTATCTCCTTGTGATGGGTTACTCAGTTATTGTACCTCCACTGTGATTGCTGCCTCTGTCACTGATCCTTTTCTGAGATGGGTGCCCTCAGTGACTGGTCATCCTCTATGATAAATGACAGAGTGACTGTCATACCTGTGATGGGTCCCCAGTGACTGA
>NW_007005986.1:0-707 GCF_000164805.1 Carlito syrichta
CTAGTCTGCTCGCTCAGCATCCAACAGGTCAACTAAATTGTCAGCTTGCTCGCAGTCCAACAGGTCAGCTAACTAGTCGGCTTACTCACCAGCTGACTATTTAAATCAGCTCACCGTTCAGCTCGCTTACAGGCCGACTATTTAAGGCAGCTCACATTTACGGTCATTCGCTGGCTGACTAGTTAATTCTGCTCGGCAGTCGACTCATTTGTCAGCTGACTAGTTAACTCTTCTGACCATTTGGCTCACTTGCTTGCCGACTAATGTCAGCTGAGCAGTCAGCTCACTTGCCGGTTGACTAGTTAAGTCAGCTGACCAGTTGGCTCATTCGTGAACCAAATAGTTAAGTCATCTGACCAGTCGGCTCACTAGCTGTCGACTAGTTAAGTCAGCTCAACTGTGGGCTCACTCGCTGGCTGACAAGTTAAGTAAGCTAACTGGTTGACCGAGTAGCTGGCCAACTATTCAAGTTAGCTAACCAATCAGCTGACTAGTCTGCCAACCAGTCAGCTGACAAGTTAGGTCAGCTAACTTGTGGACTGAATAGTTAGGTCAGCTAAATAGTCGTCCAACTAGTCAGCCGACTAGTTAGGTGAGCAAACTAGCCAGACAACCAGTTAACCGAGCTAACTTGTGGGCCAACTCGTCAGTCAACTAATTAACCCAGTTAACTAGTCCCTCCAACTAGACAGCCGACTTGTTAAGCC
>NW_007005987.1:0-477 GCF_000164805.1 Carlito syrichta
ATCACTCTTTGTCTGTACATGCCACTACAACACTGTCTGAAATGTCAAATTTTTGCAGGAAGTTTTAATTTCTTATTAGTTTAGACTCTTACTGTACTCCCCTAGCCCTGGGAATTTATTGGCTATTCTCCTTGTTTTATTTGAACATGAACTTATAAAATCAACTTGCTTAGCTCTAGGGGAAAAAAAAACCACCAAAAATGAATTGTTGGTATTTTTTCTGAGATTGCATTACATTTGAGTTGCATGTTGGGAAAAACTGTTTTTTTAGATATCATATCCATCGTCATAATCGTGTCATAATAGTGTTTGTCACTTGTTAAGTCTAATTTTGAGTCTTTTGAAAGTATTTTAAAGTTATACCTAAAATGTTTATATGTTTATATTTCGGTTTAATTTTATAGATTTTTTCCTGAGTTTTGTAAGCATAAATCCTTCTATTATGACTTATAATTGGCTAATGTATTTAAGTATGAA
>NW_007005988.1:0-724 GCF_000164805.1 Carlito syrichta
AACGTGGAAGAGGTTGGGGAAAAATAGAAAGTTTATCACACTCTCCATGGTCAGGAATAAGTGCCTCTAGATACTTTTACATTATGGAATATAATTAGAGTTGTTTTAGATCCACAACAAGAGATTGATAAAATGAACATAGGAGTAAAAGTGGAACCAGGTGAAAGAAAGTCCTTACTAATCCCTGTTCCTTCCCAGGCAAAGTTAGCCACTGCCCCTGTTGTTGATGATCCTCTACCCACTGAAGATAAGGAAAGCTTAAAAGAAGAAGCAGCTTGGTATCAAGAAGAAAAATATCAAGATAATTTAAATTTGCACCTTGGCACCAAAAGACCTCCACCAAGTGGAGCCAGAGCCACAGGTATTGTGATTTGTGACCATCTTGATTTAAGAGGAGAATATTGTCTTTCTGTACTGATAATTGTTATATAAAAGAGCTGTTGTCTCATATTTTAAAAAGCCACCATTACTGTTAATAAGGTAACTATTATTGATTTACTTATCAAATTACAGCAACTAATAATTGTTAGAAAGCAACCATTTTTCATAGGTCATATTAGATTAAATTCAGAGCTCCCTGGACCTCTGCATCAAGGTAATCAATTAGCAGATGCCTTGATGTAACCTGTCATGTGCCTTCTCCTTGTAGGTTCTTTAGTCAATCAAACTCAGCAATCTCATAAAATTCATCACCCCAATGCTGCAGCTTTAAGACCCCAGATTC
>NW_007005989.1:0-988 GCF_000164805.1 Carlito syrichta
GACACAGTGATTGGCAATCTTTTGTGATGGGTGATCGAGTGGCTGTACTTCTTTTGTGATAGGTGTTTCAGTGATTGACCCTTCTCTCTGATGGGTAGCTCAGTGACTAGCCCTCCTCTGTGATAGGTGCACCCATGACTGGATCTCTGTAATGTTTATCCCTGTGAATGCCTCTTCTTTGTGATGAGTGTTCCAGTATCTAGCCCTATTATGTGGTAATTGCCTCAGTAACTGGCACTCCTATATAATGGTTGTCTCGTAACTGGCCTCTTCTGTGATGGGTGCCTCATTGAATGGCCCTCCTCTGGGATGTGTGCCTCACTGACTGCCCCTCATCCCAGATGAATTCCTCAGTGAATGCATCTCCACTTTGATGGGAATCCGAATGACTGGTCCTCTTAAGTGATGGTGCCCCAGTGACTGCCCCTACTTCTAATTGATGCCCCAATTACTGGCCCTACGTTGGGATGAGTGACTCTGGCAGGCCCTACTCTGGCAAGGGTGCCTCTACTCTGGCAAGGGTGCCTCTGTGATTGGTTCTTCTCTGGGATAAGTGACTCTGTGACAGGCCCTCCCCTGTGATAGTCGTCCCAGTAACTGGCTGTCTTCTGTGATGGTTGCCCCAGTGACTAGTCTCCTTCTTTGAAGGGTATCTCACTGACAGGCACTCCTCTACAATGGGTGTATTAGTGACTAGACCACCTCTGTGATCTGTGCCCCTGTGACTGATCTCTTTTGTGATTGGAGTCCTAATTACTGGCCTCTTCCCTAATGGGTTTACCCATCTCACCTAATGGGTGAGATGCCCTCTTCATTTTTAAATTTTTATTATAAAGATGTGGGGTAAAATTCAAGGATAGGTATTGAAACACTGATCATGCAGGTACTCTTGTTGATGTGGTATGACAATCCCTCCCCTAGCAGATTCCCTCAACTGCCAATCCCACCCCACTCCCCTGAAACTTTCGACTAATGCCAATCACTTTAT
>NW_007005990.1:0-977 GCF_000164805.1 Carlito syrichta
ATTCTTTTTGTCCTGGAATCTGGCGTTAGTTGTTCTGAGGAACCTAACGGACTAGGAGTGCCCGATACCATTTACAACTTTTAACCGCTCCAGAAGTTGCTGTAGTCCTGAAATGACCGATTCATAAAATCCGAAAGCGAAATTGCTCTGAAACATTTGGGAAGCTCAAAGATCTGTTTATTGTTTGTCCCATAGCAGACAACCTGGGATTTTTCTGGATTGAGGGCACGTACAACAATGATTCTCTATTCAAACTTAGTTGGAGTCATGTAGTGTCCTGTATGTGAGGACTCTCTTTCCCTTGATTCCAGTTTCAAAATCCTGATTCTTGATTAGCCCTTAATAAGAAGTCATGTAGATTTTTTGATAGAGGAACCGTGGAAAACAGATTTCTTCTCTTTTATTAGCAAGAGGCTATGTAGTTTCCTGTATATGAGGATTGCTATTACCCACATTCATGCTTCGAATCCCTGATTCTTCTTTAGCCCTCAGCAAGATGCCCTGTAGATTTTCAGGACTGAGGACTCGTATAACACACATTCCTTATTTTTAGCAACAGCCATGCAGTCATCTCTATATGACTACTCCTGTTCACAGATACATGTGTCGAAAGCTTGATTCTTGTTTAGATCATAGGAAGACGCCTTATACTTTTTTGGAGATTGAGAAAACATGTCACCCACATTCCTTATACTATCGTAGGAAATGTCAGGGCTTTTGTCTGTATATGAGGATTTCATTTCCCTAGTTTATGCTTCAAAAACCCAAATTTGTGTTTAGCCCTTAGCAACAAACCCTGAAGTTTCATATGGAAGGAGGACACGTGTAAAGCAGATTCCTGATTCTCCTTTAGCAATAGACAGTGCAGTTTCCTGTATATGAGGACTCCCATTATCCAGATTTCTACTCCAAAAACCTGAATGGTGGTTATCTCTTATCAAGACGGTCTGTAGTTTTTTGGAATGGATGCCCCGTTT
>NW_007005991.1:0-905 GCF_000164805.1 Carlito syrichta
TGAATACTCGGTAGGGACCCAGTGCCACTCTGTCAATTTACAGCCTGCCTTTTGAACTTTGGAGCTCTGGAACTCTGGGTCCACCCTGGCTGAGGCACACAGCGTGAGACCCCAACCCAGAGGACCCAGACAAGCAGAGAAAAACAGACCTGCTTAAACTGCCTTGCCATTCTCCAGGCAGACTTCCATTGCCCCGCCCACCTAGCAACAAACTTTGCCTCAGCTTTTAAGGCAACAGTGTGAAACAGGAGACAAAGCCCCACCCCTATGCTGCAACGAAAAACAAAAGGGAGAGGCTGGAATCGGAGATCACAGAAGTGACTCTAGTTTGATCGCTTATTTTGACCTATGATTTTATCATTGAAACTGTTGGTCTAGATTACGTTTGGTGTTTACCTTCTGACTTATACTGTTTCTTGATGTTTTTGGCCTGTCTCTGTTTAGCTATCAGTATTCTTTAGGGAATCTTTCTTACCTGTCTTTTTTCACTTCTTCCCAGCCCTGTGTCTCTCTCTCACCTGATAGTTAGTATGTATATCTGTTTTCCCTCTTGCACTTCTCCCTTTCGCTTATTTTGACTTATGATTTTATCATTGTAACTGTTAGTTTAGATCATGTCTGTTGTTGACCTTCTGACCTACACTGTCTCTCGATTTTATTGACCTGTGTCTGTGTAGCTATCAGTATTCCTTAGGCAATCTTTCTTACGTGTCTTTCTTCACTTCTTCCCGATCCTGTGACTGTTTTTCACCTGATAGCTGGTATGTATATCTGTTATCCCTCTCGCACTTCTCTCTTTCGCTCATTTTGACTTATGATTTTATCATTGTAACTGTTGGTTTAGATCACGTTTGTTGTTTACCTTCTGACTTACACTGTTTCTCGATTTTATTGCCCTGTCTCTG
>NW_007005992.1:0-684 GCF_000164805.1 Carlito syrichta
ATATATTGAATCTATTTTAATGATTTAATTGGGGAAGACAATATAAGTAGGTAAGTGAAGAATTATAAGGGAAGGGTTTGAAAATTGGTTTTCCATGGAAACATGTGCAGTTACATGTACATACACACATATAACTCTGAAGAACTAGTGGACTGGGAAGTTCACTTCATCTGTCTGAAAAATATATGGCATAGATTGTGGAATGTAGATTAATCTAGAAAATCATCACCTCAGTAAATCCAGGCTGTCATTATCAACACTGATGTAAACAGATACTCATCACCACATTGAATATATGCTGACCTTGCCAGACATTCATTTCTTGGTCAGTAAGAAAACAGATAAGAGATAAGATAGACAAGTAGGACCTCATCAAACTAACAAGCTTCTGCAAAGCAGAAGAAACCATCAAGAGAGCAGGAAGAGAGCCCACAGACAGGGAAAAAATATTTACCAACTGTATATCTGACAAAGGTCTAACATCTAGAATCTGCAAGGAACTCAAATGTGCCAAAAGAAAAAAACAAACAGCCCCATTAAAAAGTAGGCAAAGAATAAGAATAAACATTTTTCAAAAGAAGACATATGAGCAACCAGCAGATACATGAAAAAGTGCTCAGCCTCACTATCGTCATCAAAGAAATGCAAATTAAAACCACACTGAGATATTGCCTAACTCCAGTC
>NW_007005993.1:0-615 GCF_000164805.1 Carlito syrichta
CAGGTTTCTTATTCCTCTTTACGAAGAGATCGTGTAGATTCTGTACATGAGGACTGGTATTACCTTTACTGAACTTTCTAAACCCAGATTATGTTTAGCCCACAGCAGATGGCCTGTTGATTTTTAGGACTGGGACTGCTAAAACCCTGATTCT
This sequence comes from Carlito syrichta, assembly GCF_000164805.1. Lineage (NCBI taxonomy): Eukaryota > Metazoa > Chordata > Mammalia > Primates > Tarsiidae > Carlito > Carlito syrichta. Next base: position 155 of record NW_007005993.1, read on the forward strand.
TTTTCTTCCTTGGCAATGGGCCATGTATTTGTCTGTATATAAGGACTCTCATTACATAGATCCTGCTTCGAAACTCTGATTCTTTTTTAGCCTTTTTCAAGATGCCCTGTAGATTTTTGGGATTGAGGACTCGTGTAACTCAGATTCCTTATTCTTCCTTAACAAAAGTTCATGTAGTTGCCTGTATATAAGGACTCCATTTCCCCAGATTCATGCTTAAAACACCCTGATTCGTGTTTAGCCCATAGCAAGATGACCTGAAGCTCTCTGGGGATTGAAGACAAGAGTAACGAAGATTCCTTATTCTTACTTAGCTATAGGCAGTGAAGATTCCTGTATGAGGACTCCCGTTAACCAGATTTCAAATTCTAAAACCTGATTCGTGGTTACCTCTGAGAAGAAGGCCTGTAATTTTTGGGAATGAAGACTCATGTAACCAAGATTACTTATACTTTCTTATC
>NW_007005994.1:0-1582 GCF_000164805.1 Carlito syrichta
AGTCTGGTTAACATACGTAAAATCATAAATGCAATTAAATACATCACCAGATGTCAAAAGAAAAACCACATGATTATATCATTAGATGCAGAAAAAGCTTTTGATAAAATGAAGCACCCTTTCTTGATAAAAACCCTTGAACATCTAGGCATACGGGGAACATACCTCAAAATAGTAAAAGCCATCTATGAGAAACCCACAGCCAGCATACTCCTAAACAGCCAAAATTGGAACCATTTCCCCTGAAAACTGGAACAAGACAAAGATGCCCACTCTCACCCCTCCTGTTCAACATAGTATTGGAAGTGCTGGCTAGAGCAATCAGAGAAGAAAAGGCAATCAGGGGTATCCAAATAGGAAAAGAGGAAATCAAATTATCTCTCTTTGCAGATGATATAATTGTGTACCTTGAAAACCCAAGAGAATCTGTCAAAAACCTCCTTACACTGATAAAGACCTTTGGCAAAGTCTCAGGATACAAAATAATGTGCAAAAGACAATGGCATTTCTTTACACCAATAATAAACAAACAGAAATCCAAATAAAAAAACACAATTCCATTCACAATAGCCACAAAAAAATGAAATACCTTGGCATCTTCCTAACCAGAGACATGAAAGACCTTTACAATGAAAACTACGAAACACTGCTCAAAGAAATTAAGTTGACATAAACAAGTGGAAAAATATCCCATGCTCATGGATTGGAAGAATCAACATTGTGAAGATGTCCATCTTACCTAAGGCAATCTACAAATTCAATGCAATACCCATCAAATTACCAGCAACATTCTTCTCAGACCTAGAAAAACAATGCAGGAATTCATATGGAAACACAAACGTCCAAGAATAGCCAGAACAATCCTCAGCAAAAAAAAACAAAGCAGGTGGTATCACACTACCGGACTTCAAACTTTACTATAAGGCTACAATCATCAAAACAGCTTGGTATTGGTATAGGAACAGGCATATAGATCAATGGAATAGAATTGAGATCCCAGAAGCAAAACCTCAATTTCTCAACCAACTCATCTTTGACAAAGCCTCCACCACCTACCACTGGGGAAAGAAGAACCTATTCAGGAAATGGTGCTGGGAAAACTGGCTGACCACATGCAGAAGATCGAAACAGGACCCCTATCTATCCCCATGCACAAAGGTTAATTACAAATGGATCAGAGACCTAAATGTAAAACCTCAAACCATAAGAAACTTAGAAAATGAAGGAAAAACCCTCATGGAAATCGGCATCCAATTCCTGAACAAGACCCAAAACCCACAGCTCATAAGAAAGAAAATAGACAAGTGGGACCTTATTAAACTGACAAGCTTCTGCAAAGCCAAAGAAACCATCAAGAGAGCAGGGAGACAGCCTACAGACTGGGAAAAAGTATTTGCCAACTCCAGGTCCGATAAAGGCTTAACATCCTGGATCTACAAGGAACTCAAATGTGCTGAAAAGAAGAAAACAAACAACCCCTTTATAAAATGGGCAAAAGATATGAACAGACACTTCACAAAGGAAGACATCCGAGCAGCCAACAAACACATGAAGAAATGTTCAACCTCACTACTCATCAGGG
>NW_007005995.1:0-696 GCF_000164805.1 Carlito syrichta
AAATCAGAACCCAAAAAATGACAATTTGGGGCTCTACATTTATAAAACAAAATAACATGGAGATTTACAAAGAAGTAATCATTTGGGCGTCACCTCAGATTAAAAATTTAGACAATAGAAAATTCTGGAAAATTGACTTTGATCTTAGCTAATGCAATGTTCAAATCTTGTGAGAAAACTGCCCAAAGACTGCTAAATAACAGTAAAAACATAAGAAAGTTTCCAAACACAAGAAAATGCTAAAATATTATTTGGTTGTGTTATAATCAAGCTCCAACAGGACACTTTAGCCATAACATGCAACATTGCCTAGATAGAATGCAACGTAAAAGCACCTTGATAAATAGGGCAGATATTTTCTGAGACCTCCCATGAAATTGTCCCCCATCAAGTGGAAAAATCAATTCTTCTGAAAACACAAAGCCTTTCTTCTCAAAATCAGCAGCACTTATTCTTCCAAACATGAGTAGTGTTTAAGAAAACAAGTCTACAGTTAAGAATTAGTTCATATACTTTAAAGTAAACACGCCAGAACACCTCCTAATAGTCTGCTTTGATGATTGAAAGTTGTCTATTGAATGACTACCTTATCTGCAAACCCCTTAGGTCCCCTCCCACTGTGGGATCATTTCTCTCTTCTTAATATATCTTGCTTAAAAAAAAAAAAAAATGACTACCTTGCTCAGTGGATTCTAG
>NW_007005995.1:1876-3092 GCF_000164805.1 Carlito syrichta
CTACAAGGTACCCAAATACTCCAAAATGAAACAAACAAACAAACAGCAACTTTAAAAATGGGTAAAATATGTGAATAGACACTTCACAAAAGAAGAGATACACGCAACCAGCAGACACATGACAAAGTGCTCAGCTTCACTCGTCATCACAGATGTGCAAATCAAAGCCACACTGAGATGCAACCTAGCCCCTGAAAGAATGGCCATAATTATTAAAACAAACAGCAACAGATGCTGGCAGGGATGAGGAGAAAAAGAAATGTTTCTACTCTGCAAGTCGACTGCAAACTACTACAATCTCTCTGGAATATAGGTGACGGTATCTAAAGAGACCACAAATTGGCCTTCCATATGACCCAGTAAGTCCTCTATAGAAAATATACCCGAAGGAACTCAAATGATACTACAAAAAAGATACCTGCACTGGGATGTTTGTTGCAGCTCTATTTATAATAGCAAAAAACATAACATCAACCATGTTGCCCATTGAAGTTGGAATGCGTAGACCAATGTGGTACATATACACAATGGAATACTATGCAGCCATAAAGAAGGACACATGTACGGATTTTGGAGCCACTTGGATCGATTTGGAGTCTATCATTCTTAGTGATTTATAACAGAAGCAGAGCAGAGTTACATAGGTTCTCACTCGTTAGCTGTTCTTGAACAATTATAATGCGATATGAAAGTGATTGGCAGTAGTGGGAAGCTGTCGAGTGGAACGGTGAAATTGGTAGTGGAGGGATACTGCTAAAGGAAGGAGGGGCATAACTCATCACCTGGGTCCCTGCATGATCATTGCTCGTAAATCCAACCCTGAATTGTACCCCACAGCATTATAATAAAAATTGAAAAAAATATTTAAATAAATATACAAATGCATGAAAGTTGTAAAACATACAACACACTTTATTTGTTTTATTTTACTTTTTACTTTTTTAAATTTTAAACATGGGCACAATTCAGCGTTGGGCATAAAATGTTCATCATGCAAGGAATGAATTTAAACTAACTGTATAATACGTCAATGATAACTTCTTTCCCCATAATTATGTTAGAATACATGGCACAAATCTGCTTTCACCTTTGACAACTCGTTTGTTTCTCACATAAATGGTGAATGTCTTATTCTGCAGATATTAAAACTTGTTGAGATTCCACATGTATATCTACATTAGAAAACTACACCTTGAGCAACTCTGTACCTAAGTGC
>NW_007005996.1:0-7884 GCF_000164805.1 Carlito syrichta
CTTATGGCAGAGATAAAAAAATTATCAGATAAATATTCATACAGATAATTGAGAACATCTCAAAATTCACCCTTGCCACCACAAGGAAAGGGACAAAAAAAGCAAAAAGCTCTATCCTGTACATATCAAAGGTCACAAATTCAAATTCACCTTATTCCTTAAAAGTGAAACCAAAATCTATAAGAATCTTAGAAGAAAACTTAGAGAACATCTTCCTGGAATTCAGAGTATACAAAAGATTCATATTCAATTTTGTAAAAGTAAAGACAGCAAAATCTAAAACTCACAGGTGAAATTTGTGAAACTAAAAATGTTTTCTTCAGCAAAACAAATCATCAAAAGAGTTAAGAGACAGCACACAGGAATGGAAAAAATACGTGCAAGCTATTCACCTGATGAAGACCTAACATTCAGGACCTATGCAGAACTCAAACAAATTGATAGAAAAAAAATACAAACAACTCCATTAAAAAATGGACAAAGAAAATGAGCATATATGTCTCAAAGAAAGACATTCAGGCAGCCAACAAACATGAAAAATGCTCAGCCTCACTAATCATCAGAGAGATGCAAATCAAAACTACAATGAGATATCATGTCACACCAGTCATGATGACTATTTTTTCCTTTATTTTATTTTAGTTTGAGTTGGCATCTCACTCAGTCACCCAGACTGGAGTGCAGTGGCCGCTCCCGGCCACCACAGCCTCGCCTGCTGGGCTCCAGCGATCCTTCCGCCTCAGCCTTCTGAGTAGCCGGAATTATAGGCGCGCGCTACCATGCCCGGTTGATTTTTTTATTTATTGTAGAGAAGAGATCTCGCTGCCCAGGTGGGTCTCGAACCTGCATATTTTATTTTATGTTATTTTTTAATTTTATTTTATTTTGAGTTAGAATCTCACTCCATTTCCCAAGCTGGAGTGCAGTGGCACACTCATGGCCAACCCAGCATCGACCTGCTGGGTTCCAGCAATCCTTCCACCTCAGCCCTCCAGGTTGCCGGAAATACAGGTGCGCGCTACCACATCTGGCTAATGTTTTATTTATTGTAGAGATGAAGTCTTGCCAAATTGCCCAGGCTGGTCTTGAACCCACGGGCTCAGGCAATTCACTCACCTCGGCCTCCCAAAATGCTGGGATTGCAGGCTGAGCCACCAAGTCCAGCCTTTTCCCTTTATTTTAAAGATGAGGGGAACGATTCAGGGTTAGATATACACATGTTGATTATGCAAGCACTCTTGTTGATGAGGTATGCCCCTTCCTCCCCTGGCAGTTCCCCTCAACTACCAATCCCATCCCCACTCCTCTGGCAGTTCCCCACTACTGCCAATCCCTTTCTTATAGTATTAAAATTGTTGGAGGTCTGCTGATGAGTGAGAACGTATGGTACTCTATTCTTTGTTTCTGTGATCGATCACTGAGTGTGATCGATCACTGAGTGTGATAAATTCTAAATCCACCCAAGTTGTTGAGAAGTCCATATGTTTGTCCTTCTTTATGGCTGCATGATATTCCATTGTGTATATGTACCACATTTAAAAAAATCCAGTCCAGCTTAAAAGGGTGGCATGGTTGGTTCCATGTTTTTGCTATTGTCAATAGAGCTGCAACAAACATGTGTGTGCAAGTATCTTTTTGGTAGAATGACTTGAGTTCTTCCAGGTATATTTCCAATAGGGGGATTGCTGGGTCACTCAGAAGGTCGATTTCTAATTCTTTCAGAAGTTGCCACACTGTCTTCCAAAGAGGTTGCATTAGTTTGTGTTCCCACCAGCAGTGTAGAAGGATGCCTATTATTAAAATATCAAAAAATAACAGGTATCGGCAAGGCTGCACAGAAGAGAAACTGTTGCTGCATTGTTGATGGAAATGCAAGCTAGTTTATCCTTTGTGGAAAACAGTGGGGCAGTTCAACAAAGAACTAAAAATTGAGGTACTATGAAATTTTGTAAATCCACTTCTGGAAATATATCCATAAAAACATGAATCACTTTACCAAAAAAGACACCTACCTGTGCATATGTATTCATTGCATTAGTCACAATGGTAAAAAACATTGTACCAATTCAGATGTCCATCAAAAGGGGGCTGAATAAAGAAAATATGGTAGATACACCCAGGGAAATACTATGCAGTCATAAACAAGAACAAAATTATGTACTTTGCAGCAACATGGATGCAGTTGGATATCATCATTCTTGGTGAACTGCCACAGAAACAAAAAACTAAATACAATATGTCCTCACTCAGAAGTGGGCACAAAGGTGAGACAAACGGATGCTGGACACTCCTAAGTGTGGGAGAGAGTGAGGAGGAATATGAGGCATACAACCACACCATAGGTGCCAGATATACCACCAGGGCTCACTAGAAGCTCAAACCTCATCTGCACACAGTTAACTTGTGTAGTAAATCTTCAGATGTAACCTACAACCCTAAGATAAACTTTAAAAAGTAAAGTTAGTAAAATCACAAAACAAACAAAAATACATACTTTCTACTTGAAATGTTTCAAGATTTTCTAAGGTGCCAAATCATAAGTTCCTCAGCATCTTGAACTCCACTGAGTCTAGTTGTATATCAAGGTAAAAAGACTCCAGATATTTTTAAGTGTCAAAATATGACATTTCCAGATGGCTCATGGTAACAACAAACAAATGCCTTTATTAGCAATTACCAAAACAGAAAAAAGTAAAACAATCCTTCTGGCCATCTGCTAAGACAACATTAATGCAAAATGTTGTATACATTTTATCCATTATGGTATCCCAGTTTTAAACAATACTAAAATACTAGAAACATACCGACATATCTTCAAACTTAAAAGAACAAATAAGTATGACTAAATTATTTTGAATTAGTTAAGATTTATGTCTTAAAAGATAAAATCTCACATTAATGCAGAAAGTATGTTGTAGTCCAGTTAATGTATTAAAGTGAAAAAGTCTAATAAATATTCAAACACAATACCACAAAAAATACAAATATCCCTCCACAAATCAACAAATTTATGTTATCCTAAGATTAATTATAATTCAATCATTAAATCAAAAGTATGAGAACCAAAATCAAACACAACTAAGATAATTCTGCTTCATCAGACCAACCACAGAGTGTGAGCACTCACTGGTAAGGAAGTTGAGAAATAGATTCTCACCCAGCCGAGGTTTTGTACCGAGTCTGTGTGTATGAGATGAGGCCCCAAGTCATGGTTATAACACAGGGATGGAATTAGCTCATCTCACTCCAGGTCCTTTATTCTATGACACCTGTGGAAGTAGTACAAGACCTGACCTTGGGGTTGTCAGGAAGAAGAGCCACCAGAGAAAACACTGAACTTACTCAATTCCTGGAAAACAAAACACAGAGAAACACATGCTTCCAAACATTTTATACATAACATCATTTCCTAGGTAATCTTGCCCTGGTGGGATTTTTTTTTGTAGTCTCAGTACTTCTCATAAAAATAGAAGTCCCCCCGTAATTTCACAGGAATAAACACCAAGTCAGATTTCCCTATGTACCTCCCTGGTTCAAGAGATTCCTGCAGTCTGTAAGTATGTTCATATGTGGGGAAGAGCGGTGCTTCCCAACTGAAGCTGTTTGTGTTTTGGGGATATTTACTAGTGTCTGGAGACATTTTTGGTGATAAAAGCAGGTGACTTCTACTGACTTCTAGTCAATAATGGCAACACCATGATGTCCCCTTCCCAATCAATAAAGAATATCCTGGCACCCAAAGCAAAAAGCGCTGAAGATAAAAAGCCCCGCTATCAAGAAGGTAATACTTTCTGAGACTTTATTAAGAACACAGTATCCTCACCGATGTGAGCTGCTAGATCAACATTTTTATGGTATCCCATGATCTCTCCTTCCTTTTGTTACACCCTGAATTATTCTCTTCCCTCGTATGTAGTCAGACATGTGACTTGTTCTAGACAATTGAATATGGCAAAGGTGAGGGGATGACCCTCAGGATGACTTTTTCTTTTATCAGACACAGTAGGAATCTATATTTTCTTTATTTCTTGTGTTGTCTTTCAGAATAAAATGTTTTCCTCCAAACATAGTCTATGATCTTTTCTACATAATTGAAGATATTTATTTTGTGCCTCAAGGAAAAACGTTAGACTTCATGTGCTAAGATATTTTAAGCAAAGTCTTTAATGATTGTAGTTTCTGCTGTTTTGAGCATGAACAACTCTGTATCTGTTTTACATACTAAAATTATACTATATTAGGTGTGATAATAGTATTTTCCTTTTAAAGTCTTCACTTGTTAGATATAATTAATAACATTTTTACAAAATTATTATTGTATCTTATGTTTGATTTAAAATACCACAAACATATTAGAAGTTTATTATGTCAGTGTGCCGGTATCATGGGAAAGATGCAAAGAATTACACAAGATGTAGGTTAGAAAAAGCTGATTTAGAAGGTAAATTATAGACAAAGGGTGGATCCAACTCCTCAAGATTGAAGTGGGGGCCAAACACAGAGAAGGCATTTGGTGCTGAATGCTTGATGCTGGGTATTTATAAGGCTTCCTTTAGAATGCTGGGGACAGGAGCATTCTTGTGACATGTAACAGTGGGGGAAGGGAAGCCATTGTTGTCATGTTGATTAGTTGTTCAGAGGGCAGCAGCCAGATAGTTCATTCCTAGGCAGAGAGAGTAGCCCAAGGTCTGTAAAACAAAGTTTCAAGACACGAAAGTCCTTGGATCTAGGAAACAAAAAGGCATCTGGCTGGGAGTGTGTTGTTTATGGGAAAATTATTGGAGGGCTGGAATCATCATAATGGTGTTTTTTTTAAAACCTTGGTGTCTAAATATTTTTTCAAGCAAGATGACTAGATTCCTTGGAGCAAGATGTTAATTTTAAAATCCTAATGCCCATTTTCTGGGGTGAGGTTACAGTTTTACTAGTTTTACTCATCAGTGACTTTAAGCAGTGGAGCTTATTAAACTTAATTCAGAGCAAGAGAATTAGAAGAGTCAATTACACAATAAAATAATATTTACTAAATTATACCACTAATTGGCAGTTATAACAAAACAAAAACCAAGTCAACCCCCAGCTGCCTGGCCAAGGTAACTGTTTTGGCTTTTGTTGTTGATAGTTGAAAATTAAAGGCAAAATAACAATACTGAAGGGAACTTGGTGATATGTACTTATTGGGCTTATGCAACTATTCCCATCACTGCTAAGTTTTTAAATTTCCATGAAAAGTTCTAAATAAATAACCCGTTTTTATAAGAAACTTCATGCACTGCACGTTAGCTCCAGCACACGATGGAAAAAAGACAAATGGATTTTCCTGCCGGGGACTGCCAGATTCTCCTCTTCTCCTCTTTTTCAAAGGCAAAGGACCTTGGGGCTCTAGGTCACCTTGGGGCGAGAGGACTGTGAGGGAGGACCACAGCCATATGGAAGAGAGTCGCCTTTTCTATGAGGATGTGTATAGCTAAGTTTGTAGATGTGTTTTTCCGGGAGCTTTTCTGTGTGTGGGCCTGGGGTCGCCAGAGGGACTGTAGTGAGTGGTGTTGAGACCCGTCTTCCAGGACAGTCTCCAGGGAGTCCTCTGCGTGTGGGATCTGCATCTGCTAAGGGGACTGGAAAATCTAGGAGGGATTCCCGGGTCTTCCCCAGTGTGACCGAGGCACCTGTGTGTTAGTCTCTGGGAAAGCACATTTTTAGGTGTGGTGAAGGAAAGAAGCAATCGTTGAGTGGGGGGCCTGGCTTCCCCCGGAAGGTGGACTGGAAGTCTGAGGGAGGACTTGAAGGGTTGCCCCTGTGTGTCGGAGTCGCAGTGTGGGGTCTCAGGAGAGCACCTGGGCTAGGAGGCCATTGTGGAGTCTCCTGCTGGGTAGGAGTATGGGGATAAGGGTGTCCTCAGTAGGTTACAGCAGTGTGTGGCAGTATTGCTGAATGGGAACAGGTTTGTAGGGGTGCTTTAGGAGGGTAAATATTGAGTTCCCAAATGCAGCGGCTGGACATGAGGGTGTTCCAGGCAGGAGGAGCTCAGTGGAGGGCTCACAGGAGTAACCTGAACCATGTATGTGACACAGCTCTCTTGAGTCATGTTGGATATGGGATATACCAGTGCATTATCATGCATAACTTGTGAGTCCGAGTGGTCTTCAATACGTTACTATCATTTTCTTCACTTTTCTAGCCTGGTAAAACTAATCATATTCTTTCTGTCCACTAATACCCTTTGTAATCTCCTTTTCTTCTGCATGTGTGACCGATGTGTGCTCTTCTATGTTACCTTGCTGTCTTCTCTTCCATTGCTATGCCTTAAAATAGACAAGAAATAGATTTTGTTTTCACAATTTGACTTCGGTTTCTGAAAGTCAGAAAAAACCTTAGTATGTGTAGTTTTGAAAAGACTTTGGAATAAAAAATAAATAAAATGAGAGACTGTAGTAAGATATATTTTATATACGTGATAATCACATAATTTAAGTATACAATTTCTAGTTTTTGGTATATTTATATAGCACTGCAACCAAAATTACAAGCCAAGTTAATTTAAAACACTTTTTCTTTAGAAACAGGACCTTGCTCTGCTACCCAGGATGGAGTATGGTGGCATGATTATGTCTCACTGCGTCCTCAAACTTCTGGGTAAGGAATCCTCCCCCTTCAGCCTCCTGAATAGTTGAAACTACAGACACATGTTATCACCCCTGGTATTTTTTTTTAATGTTTTTCGTACAGACAGAATCTTATGTTGCCCAGGCTGGTCCCAAATTCCTGGACTGAAGGAACTCTCCCACTTGGGTCTCCCAAAGTACTGGGATTACAGGCATGAGCCACTGTGCCCCAATCAAAAACACAGGGATTTTAGGGGGAGCATTAAAATTTTGATTTAAAAAACTTACCAAGAAATTTGCATTGAATTGGTATATCCTTTTGGGGAGGTAGTTAGATGTTAATATTGCGTTTTTATCCTTGAACATTGGATATCTCTCAATTTATTTAGTTATTTTATTTCTTTCAGCATTAAAAAAAGTATTTAGTGTAAAGCATTTGCATTTATTTTGTTATATTTATTTCTAGATATTTCTTTTTGAAGCTATTATTAATGGAGTTCTCTTCATTTAATTTTTTTAGACCGATTGCTTTTTTATACAAAAGTACATTTTAGGGTTCCAGCCCCTTTTGCCAGGTCGTGAGATCTCCTGAAGGAGAGACGGATAGGCGAAAGACGGGCACAATATTCCCGGACACCTGCTTCCTGAGCAGATGACATCCTTTATTAGTTAACAGAAAGCTTTTATAGCATTTGTAAAAGGGGCAAGACAAAGAAAATTCCTTCACGTACATGTTTTAAAAGTTACCACCATCTAGCGGTCTTTAGAAGAAACAAATAAGCCAAAAACACTATCTACTTTCAGTTAATGAGTCTTGAGATAAGTGTAAAAGGAGTTTCACTTAAACTAAACATAATGCACACAAGGTTTACTTTGACTTCGGTTCCACATCACTTGTCTAATTTAAAAAGTCTTAAAATCACTAGTACAAAACTATAGATTGTACCTAGTGATAGTAGGAATATGAAGCCCATTAACTTGACCAAACAACAGTGGCTAGCATTTAAAGAATAACTATGAAAGTCACTTACTGTGAAAATACATACACTAATCTTTACTCTGAATAAACATATAAAGTGAACTAAACATAATGAAATAAAACTAACACAGCTAAAATTATTATGGTTGCATAATTGCCAATAAGCTTTTAAGTTTAGGATAATGGTGATTTGGATGTTATCCCTTATGCTTGGCAACCTCCTGGAAAACATCTTTGTCTTAAGATAGGCGAGTGAGCAATTATATTATCTTTGACGCATCAGTTTTATCATTGTGTGAACTT